>NC_136514.1:66109307-66121807 GCF_053919585.1 Euprymna scolopes | reverse complement strand
GTTTTTGTAACCATTATCCTTAAGGGCCCTGTTATAGAAATATTTATGTTTATTAAATGTTTCAAGATTGGAAGAATTGTCACTGATTCTTTTACTAATGGATTTGGGGATATGCCTAATGATAGATTTTGGGTTGTTTGATAGGGGGTGTACATAAATTGGGTTTGAATTATCCTTCCTATATGGTTGGTAGATGCCTTTCCTTAAATCAAAGTTCACATCCAAAAAATTTACAGTTTTAACATCTGATATAATATCCACTTTTAATTTAATTCTACGGAATTCATTTAAGATAATCTTTTTGGTTCTTTCACATTTAGGGCCATTGGATTCCTTTATGATCATCAGTCCATCATCACGATACAAGCCTATATCTATGACATTGATGTCTTTGGTTAAGTTGTATAGTATGAATAGACCTACTAAGTCTGTCATTTCAGCAGAATCCAAAAATCCCATAGAAAAGTCAAACAGGTCATTTTGATCTTTTTTCAACCACTGATCATTCCCACTAATCAATGTAGTATTTCTACATGTCCGTACAATTTCAATTTCAGTGTCTTTTATATCAGACAGGAGTTTAGCAAACTCCATCACCTCTTCGAATAGTTCCTTAGATATGGAGGGATAGTAATTCACAATATCGAATTGTAAGAAAGTACAATTCTTTTTATTTTGTATATTGGAAAACCATTTAATGGTATCCGCTGTGTTAATCCATAGATTTAGTTTATATGTTGATTTAATTTGATAGTTAACTCTTTCTAGTATATTTTTACTTAATTTACCAATTTCGGGTTTCGTAGGATTAATTAACCTAGTTGTAGGTTTATTTTCAAAATTTATCTTATGGTCTTTCAGCAAAATATATGACTGTTTTTTTTGTAAAGTTCCCACTCTTTACTAATTTTAAGTCTATCAGTTATTTCTTTACTATCCTTGTCAATTTTTTTGCAAATATCTATATTTGATTTTTTGTAATTTTTTGTAATATTTTCTTTAATAAGCTTGTTATATTCATGTATAGTTAATTTGTAGAAATTTTGTGTCTTATCAGTTTTAACGTAAAGGTAATCTGAGGTGTTGATTTTCTCAATGGTAATATCCAACTGTTTTTGAAAATGATTCTTTTTCCTATGGAAAGACAGGCTTCTAATAAGACCCATAATGTCTGCTTCAAAAGTATCCAGTTGGTCGATATGTGGTGCCAAATCTCGATTTTTAAAGCCATGGTAATCCTTATTCTTGTTTTCATTTGAATTTCTCAGGAAGAAAAAAGCTTTCCACTTCATTCTCATAAGTAGCTTCTCAGTTTTTAGAAGGAGGGTCATCTGGTAATTCCGATTGATGGTGGTAGGAATATTTTTTTGGATATTACCATTAAGAAAATCAACACCTCGGATTACCTTTACATTAAAGCAGATAAGACACAAAATTTCTACAAATTAACTACACATGAATATAACAAGCTTATTAAAGAAAATATTACAAAAAATTACAAAAAATCAAATATAGATATTTGCAAAAAAATTGACAAGGATAGTAAAGAAATAACTGATAGACTTAAAATTAGTAATAGAGTGGGAACTTTACAAAAAAAACAGTCATATATTTTGCTGAAAGACCATAAGATAAATTTTGAAAATAAACCTACAACTAGGTTAATTAATCCTACGAAACCCGAAATTGGTAAATTAAGTAAAAATATACTAGAAAGAGTTAACTATCAAATTAAATCAACATATAAACTAAATCTATGGATTAATACAGCGGATACCATTAAATGGTTTTCCAATATACAAAATAAAAAGAATTGTACTTTCTTACAATTCGATATTGTGAATTACTATCCCTCCATATCTAAGGAACTATTCGAAGGGGTGATGGAGTTTGCTAAACTCCTGTCTGATATAAAAGACACTGAAATTGAAATTGTACGGACATGTAGAAATACTACATTGATTAGTGGGAATGATCAGTGGTTGAAAAAAGATCAAAATGACCTGTTTGACTTTTCTATGGGGTCTTTGGATTCTGCTGAAATGACAGACTTAGTAGGTCTATTCATACTATACAACTTAACCAAAGACATCAATGTCATAGATATAGGCTTGTATCGTGATGATGGACTGATGATCATAAAGGAATCCAATGGCCCTAAATGTGAAAGAACCAAAAAGATTATCTTAAATGAATTCCGTAGAATTAAATTAAAAGTGGATATTATATCAGATGTTAAAACTGTAAATTTTTTGGATGTGAACTTTGATTTAAGGAAAGGCATCTACCAACCATATAGGAAGGATAACTCAAACCCAATTTATGTACACCCCCTATCAAACCACCCAAAATCTATCATTAGGCATATCCCCAAATCCATTAGTAAAAGAATCAGTGACAATTCTTCCAATCTTGAAACATTTAATAAACATAAATATTTCTATAACAGGGCCCTTAAGGATAGTGGTTACAAAAACACGCAAATTGAGTTCATAAAACCAACACACCCAAACATAAATACAAATAGAAACCGTAAGAGAAAAATCCTGTGGTACAATCCCCCTTTTAATCTGAAACTTAAAACAAATCTAGGAATGAAATTCTTAAACTTAATTAAAAAGCACTTCCCTATTAGTAACATACTACATAAAATTTTCAATAAAAATACAATAAAACTTAGTTATAGCTGTAATGAAAACCTTGAAAAAATAATTAAGAAACATAATAATAAAATATTAAACAAAAATAGCACACCCATTGCTACCGAAGGGTGTAACTGTAGAATTAAATCAAAATGCCCTCTTAAAGGAAATTGTCAAATTACTTCTGTAGTGTACCAAGCAACTATTTCTACTAAGGAAAATCCTATTGAAAAAAAATATTACATAGGAATGACAAATAACAATTTTAAAGAAAGATTTACCGGTCACAAGTGCTCTTTTGAAAATAATGAGTACAAAAATAGAACTTCCTTGTCTAAATATTACTATGAACTAGGTTACTCCCCAATAGTAAATTGGAAAATTTTAAAGAAAGCTAAAACCTGTTCATCTTTAAACTCACCTTGCTACTTATGTCTTTATGAGAAATTATTTATACTTATTTTTAGAGAAAGAGATAAATTATTAAATAAGAAGCACGAGAATTCAATTAATTGCAAACACTATAAAAACCACCTTTTAAGTAAATTAGTTTAGATATAAAATTTATATAAATTTAAAATTGTCACTGATTTCTATAATTTATTAAAATACTATTAATATACTTTCTCCTCGCCTGATTTCATTCTTTATTTCCCCTATCTTATATACCTGTGTGTCTATGTGTATATGTATGTGTCTATGTGTTTATTTTATGACCGTGTGTACTTAGATTTATACTTTTCTATATTATTTTGTATACCCTCCTTTGTTGTGTGCTCCCCTGGTGGTGTTTATTCAGTCCATTTGTATGCTTTTATGTGTGTATGCATCTATCTGTACTCTTGCCAAATAATTTGTATTCATATGTATTTCTATGTATATGGTTTATGTGAATTATACATATTTATGTGTGCGTATATATATGTGTGTGTGCATTGTTGTATATCAGTATAGGACTGTGTGCATATGTTTGTGTATTGTTTTGTATGTATGTGTAGACATAAAATTATATATATATATGTATATTTGTATGTATGTTGGTTCTCTGTGGGTATATACATATGTATTTTATTATTTTTAATTTTGTTACTATCTACCTGTGTGTCGCTACTTTTGGTGTTTGAACTGCGTTGATATTACTCGTGGACGTATGTTAGGTGATAAATATGTCAGTTGGATACATTCGCTGTCTTTTTTGACATGGTCACTTCTAACGTTTAGATTGTATTTTCTATCTGTATTTTTAATAATGTTGTCTCATTACTGAATTGTATAACTGTTCATAAATTGATTGACACGCAGATTTTTTTTTCTTTTTCTTTTTCTATATACTGGCAACTTCTTTAAGATTCCCTTCCTATTAATTCTTACTTTCTCTCTTTAACTATATCTCATCATTCTTTCTTTTCCCTTCTTGTCCTTATTCTCTTTATAATGACCATTTATATCTTTTCTCTTTTTCTTCTCCATATTATATGTATATTTTCTTTCTCTATTTCTTTTTTCTCTCTTCTTAATAACTCTCTCTCCATTATAATCTTTTAACTTTATTTAAATTGCCCCCTCCCTCTTTACATCTTATAATTAAAGTTCTGTGTTTTAAGTTTTTTAACTCCAACTTTTAAAGAGTTCCTACCTAAAATAAAAATCCATTATTCATTGAACTTTTGAATAGTCAAGTCGCTGCCTGATGATATCTGTTGTTTGATTGAAACAAGTGGCTATTTGTAGCAGCAGGATGTGACTATGTTTATATAACAATAAACAAGTATATATATATATATATATATATATATATATATATATATATATATATATATTTATATATATATATTTATTTATATATTTATAATTATTTTTTTACTATAATAATTAAATACCTACAGACACTAGTGTTTCATCCTTTCGGGATTCTTCAGTGCAGGGTGTCACGATTACTACCAGTCGAACGATTCAAACCCCACGACACGAGACATCTCTGGCTCGATTAGTTGAGGCCGCATCCATTCGGCTACCATTAACCGTGTGAAATAGCGTTGAATTTTAAACATTTTAATTTAAATGTTCATTACGTCAGACAGACAGTGATCAAATCGTTATACGATGATCTACGCATAAGAGCTAAATTGACCGACTTTTAATTCAACTGAAAGTGCTCAATGATAAGAAACGAATTTCTTAAAGGGGCTGTCATAATTATTTTTTGACTATAATAATTAAATACCTACAGACACTAGTGTTTCATCCTTTCGGGATTCTTCAGTGCAGGGTGTCACGATTACTACCAGTCGAACGATTCGAACCCCGCGACACTAGACATCTCTGGCTCGATTAGCGGAGGCCGTATCCATTCGGCTACCATTAACCGTGTGAAATAGCGTTGAATTTCAAACATTTTAATTTAAATGTTCATTACGTCAGACAGACAGTGATAAAATCGTTATACGATGATTTACGCATAAGAGCTAAATTGACCGACTTTTAATTCAACTGAAAGTGCTCAACGATAAGAAACGAATTTCTTAAAGGGGCTGTCATAATTATTTTTTGACTATAATAATTAAATACCTACAGACATTAGTGTTTCATCCTTTCGGGATTCTTCAGTGCAGGGTGTCACTATTACTACCAGTCGAACGATTCGAACCCCGCGACCAGAGACAATCTGGCTTGATTAGTGGAGGCCGTATCCATTCGGCTACCATTAACCATGTGAAATAGCGTTGAATTTTAAACATTTTAATTTAAATGTTCATTACGTCAGACAGACAGTGATCAAATCGTTATACGATGATCTACGCATAAGAGCTAAATTGACCGACTTTTAATTCAACTGAAAGTGTTCAACGATAAGAAACGAATTTCTTAAAGGAACTGTCATAATTATTTTTTTCCCGAAAGGATGAAACACTGTAGGTATTTAATTATTATAGTAAAAAAATAATTATGACAGCCCCTTTAAGAAATTTGTTCCTTATCGTTGAGCACTTTCAGTTGAATTAAAAAGTCGGTCAATTTAGCTCTTATGCGTAGATCATCGTATAACGATTTGATCACTGTCTGTCTGACGTAATGAACATTTAAATTAAAATGTTTGAAATTCAACGCTATTTCACACGGTTAATGGTAGCCGAATGGATACGGCCTCCGCTAATCGAGCCCGAGATGTCTCGTGTCGCGGGGTTCGAATCGTTCGACTGGTAGTAATCGTGACACCCTGCACTGAAGAATCCCGAAAGGATGAAACACTAGTGTCTGTAGGTATTTAATTATTATAGTAAAAAAATAAATATATTTATATATATAAATATTTATATAGATATTTATATACATATATTTATATATATATATTTATATATATATTTGTATTTGTATATATATTTACATATATATATATTTATTTATATATATATATATTTATATTCATTTATATATATATTTATTTATATATATATATATATATTTATTTATATATATACAGGGTGTTTCAAAAGTCTTGGGAACATAACGATTTTTAATAACTCAAAAACTATTAGGAGTTGAAAAATGAAATTGCTACCGTTGAAAAGGTTAAAGTTTCAAGTTTTGTGGGGAATCTTCAAAGTTGCTCAATATGAGCACCATTTGTCACACGGCAGACATCTAGTCGATAGTCCATTTCCTGCCAAACGCGTTCCAGCATCTTGACGTCAATGGTTCCCACAACTGCCGTTACTCGAGCCTTTAGTTCGTCAATATCTCTTGGAAGGGGCGGCACATAGACTTGTTGCTTGACAAAGCCCCAAAGGAAAAAGTCACACGGGGTAAGATCTGGAGACATAGGAGGCCAGGGCATGAGAACGTCATCACCTCGCCCAGATCTCCCAATCCATTTACCAGGCAGCCTTGTGTTAAGAAACTGCCTTACTCTAAGACTCCAGTGTGGGGGTGCACCATCTTGTTGAAAAATGAAGTCATCAGATTCTGCTTCTTCCAACTGAGCCATTAACCAGTCTTCCAGCATGTTGAGATAGGATTCACCAGTGATAGTTGCCTCTTCAAAGAAGAACGGTCCATAGACACCTTTCTTGGAAATTGCACAAAACACGTTCACTTTTGGTGAATCTCGCTCGTGCTCAAGAAGTTCATGAGGATTCTCAGTACCCCATATGCGAGTGTTATGCTTGTTAACTTTGCCATTCAGATGGAAGGTCGCCTCATCGCTAAAAACAAGCCGGTCATCAAAGCCGTTATCTTCCAACTTCTCTTGCATTGCAATGCAAAAGTCACGGCGAAGTGGCTTATCAGTGTCCTTCAACTTTTGGACCAACTTGAGCTTGTAAGGTACCATTTGCAGTCGTTTCCTTAAGACACGCCAGACAGTTGCTGGAGCAAGCTGAAGTTCCCTGCTGGCTCTTCTCACTGATTTACGGGGGTTCCGCTGAAAGGCTGTTCGAACTTGCTCAACTGCATCTTCTGAAGTTGAAGAGCGACCTGTTCGCTTACTTGGGCACAAACACCCATCTTTCACAAATTTAGCATGCTATCTGACATCTCCTTTCAGGGGCTTCTTTTTTAAATTTCCTGCGAAATGCACGCTGAACACATATCCATGATTCAGTCTTTGCAAATTGGAGGACGCAAAATGCCTTGTCTTGTTTAGAGAACGCCATTACTGCACCTGGAAAGATAAGACGAAAATCATTAGTATGACCAAAAACTTGATTAAGCAAGCTTTAAAATGGCACCAGTTTCATTTTTCTACCTGGAATAGTCCATGAGATATACGCATTTGTAATGTTCCCAAGACTTTTGAAACACCCTGTATATATTTATATTCATTTATATATATATATATTTATTTATATATATATATATTTATTCATATATATATATATTTATTTATATATATATATTTATAAGTATTCATATATATATATTTATATATATATATTTATATATATATATTTATATATATATATATTTATATATAGATTTATATATATATATTTATATATATATATATATATATATATATATATATATATATATATACATATATTTATATATTTATATAAAAAAAACCTCCGCTCGATTTGTTTACACAAAGAGCGTCGCTTATATTCTAATGATAACTCGTGTATCACTGCTAAATATGCTCAACTCAAGATGAGGTGCATTATAGTCATCCACATACGGTACTGTTTCGCTGTTTCACAGCTCGTCAGTGCGGCTAGACAGGCAACTACCTCAAGCCAGGATTGAAACCCGATGGTCCGTACGACATATATTGATATACAGTAGCGTCCAAAAGTTTAGGAACGATCGATCATTTTTTTTTAATGGTTTCTACCTTTATCTATGAAAAAGAAGAAAAAAAATTTTGGTGAATTTTCCAATGTTTAATAATGGTAGTTATCGAAAAAAAATTTTTTTACTTTTTGATTTTTTGTTTATGTATATATATATATATATATATATATATATATATATATATATATATATATTTGTATATATACAGTGATGATCATATTTATTGGCACGGTAAAATAAAAGTTAAATTTTGTCTAATAAATTCTAAAAAAGGGATTTAATTAAAGAAAATAACAAAGTATATTATGTATTTTTAACTGGCCTTTCCGATGCAGCAATCGGATTTTAGAAAAAATAAATAACAAAGGAACAACAAACATAATTGCAAAAAACCCTTGTTCAAAATTATTGGCATGATTTATTTAATAATCAATTGTATAGCCTTTGGCCTTGATTAGCTTCCTCAGTCGCTTTTCATAGTTTACAACCAAGTTGTTGCACTCTTCAGTAGTAATTTTAGCCCACTCTTCCTGACAATAATCCTCCAATTGAATAAGATTCTTAGGCTTCCTTTGCATTACCCTCAATTTTAATGTTCTCCATAAATTTTCAATTGGATTAAGGTCTGGCCTTTGTGATGGCCACTCCAAAACATTAATATGATTGTCCTCAAGCCATTTCTTAGTCAGTTTAGCCGAATGCTTTGGGCCATTATCTTGCATGAACCACCAACGACGACCAAGTGAGAGCTCTTTAGCAGAGTCTTTCAGGTTTTCATCCAATATTTTAACATAATCTTCCTTTTTTATGCTACCTGTGACCTTAACAAGTCGCCCTGGTCCAGAGGCAGCAAAGGATCCCCAAAACATCAAACTGCCTCCACCGTGCTTCACTGTGGGTATGGTGTTCTTAGGCAGGAAAGCTTCGCCAGATTTTCTGTAAATATAAGACACTTTATTATGGCCAAATAACTCTATTTTCGTTTCGTCAGTCCATAGAACACGTTTCCAGAATGCAACATCTTTATCAATATGACGTTTTGCAAAGGCTAGCCTTGCTTTCAGGTGCATAGGCTTCAATAAGGGAGTCTTTCTCGGACGGCATGCTTTTAAACCAGCTCTCTTCAAAACTCTACCAACTGTATGTCGAGATACATTCACTCCAGAGGTGCTCTGTTCATCAACAATCTCCCCAACAGAGATCCTTTGGTTTTGTTTTACTTGTCGAACAATTTTCCGTTCATCTCTTGGGGAAAGAATCCGTTTTCTCCCTCTACCCTCTAAACTCATAACGTGGCCTTGCGATTTGAACTTGTTTATTATGGCTCTAACAGTGGATTTGGGAAGGTTTAGCTTCTTTGAAATCTTATCATAGCTCTCCCCATTGGTATGGCATGCTACAACAAGCTTCCTGACGTCTTCGCTGTGTTCCTTAGTTTTAACCATGGCGATTGAAAATTATAATTTAGTCACTTATAATAGATTAAATAAATCGCTATCTAAAAATTATCTGAAAAAAATTATTCACTGAATTAGCGTTAAACAAGCATAATATGGCTATAAAAAAGTTCAGAAAGCACGTAAACCGGAAATTGATTGATATTATACTGATACTAAAAGAAAAACAAAGCCGTGCCAATAATTTTGAACAAGGGTTTTTTGCAATTATGTTTGTTGTTCCTTTGTTATTTATTTTTTCTAAAATCCGATTGCTGCATCGGAAAGGCCAGTTAAAAATACATAATATACTTTGTTATTTTCTTTAATTTAATCCCTTTTTTAGAATTTATTAGACAAAATTTAACTTTTATTTTACCATGCCAATAAATATGATCATCACTGTATATATATATATTTGTGTATATATATATTTGTGTATATATATATTTGTATATATATATATTTGTATATATATATATATTTGTGTATATATATATATATATTTGTATATATATATATATATTTGTATATATAGATATATTTATATTTTCTTCCTTAAAAATGAAAACGTAAAAAAAAAGAATCCTATGGCTTTAAACCCCTTCAAAATGCGAAAACAGTAGACCTTTTGGTAAACTTTGAAAATGACCTTTTAAACGTGATTAAAAACTTAGAATTCCACAATCAACCTAACAATTTCCCACGGAAACTACACAAAATCATCCAAAACATAAACAACTCTAATAAAATCTTTGTAAAACCAGAACTTTTATAAAATAGATAAGCAAGAATATAACAAACTAATCACGGAAAACATTACAAAAAACTAGACACAAACGAATGCGACTACATAGATATAATAAATACTGAAAGTAAACAAATTACCGATAAATTAAAAATTAGCGATAAAGTTGGCAAATTGAAACCTAGAGAGGCATACATTCTGCTTAAAGACCACAAATGGAACTTTAATAATAATCCCAGCACCCGCCTGATAAACCCAACTAAACCAGAAATAGGTAGAATTAGCAAAACAATACTTTCTAGAGTAAACAGAAAAATCAAACAAGACCTAGAATTAAACCAGTGGGCAAATACTACCGAACCAATCACCTGGTTTAAAAATATAGAAAACAATGATAAATGTACGTTTATACAGTTTGACATCGTAGACTTTTATCCCTTCATATCTGAAGAACTTTTTAACATTGCCCTAGAATTTGCCGAGGCATACACTGATATATCCTCGGAAGAAATCAACATCATTAAAAATGTAGAAAATCAGTTCTAATAAATAACAATAACCAATGAATAAAAACTAAAATGAAAAATTTGTTTGATTTGGCGATGGGTGCCAGGGATTCTGCAGAGGTATCAGATCTTGTGGGATTATTTATTCTATATACCCTCACAAGCATATTCGATATTACGGATATCGGCCTATATAGAGATGACAGACTAGCTATAATAAAAAACTCCACCAAAGCCAAGGCAGATAACTTTAAGAAAATCATACACAAGGAAATGAAAAAATTAGGCCTTAAAGCAGACGTATCAGCTAACATAAAAATAACAAACTTCCTGGACGTCACGTTAAATTTAGATAAAAACATATATGAACGCTACTTAAAAGATAACCCTACTCCAATATACGTAAACCCTCAGTCCAATCACCCACCATCAATTATAAAACACATTCCTAACTCGATCGTAAGTAGACTCAGTAATAACTCAAGCGATGAAAATGCATTTAATAGGTCAACCAATATCTACGAAACAGCCATAAAAAATAGTGGATACAAAAATATCGATATCAAATATAAGCAACAAAACACTTACTATAAAACAATAACTATAATAAAATTAAAAATAGAAGAAAGAGCTATAATTTGGTATACGGCCCCATACAATCATATGTTAAAAACATAACTGGGTAAGAAATTTCTAGATTTTATTGAAAAACACTTTCCCGCAACCAACCCCTTACACAAAATCTTCAACAAAACTACCTTAAAGTTATCCTACAGTTGTTGCGAAAATTTAGAGATGATAATTAAAGCACATAATAAAAAATATTAAAAACAATGTAAACAACAACACAATAAACAATAAAAAAATTAAACACCATGACAAAAATAAAACTAACACTAGCAGAAATAATTATAATAATAATAACAATAATAATAATAATAATAATAATAAACCAACCACATACAAGAACAACCATACTATAAATAAAAATACTAATAACGAACAAGATAAATGCAACTGTAAACACCGCACACTTTGCCCAGTTCAAAATAAATGTCTAACCAAAAGCGTAGTTTATCTGGCAACAATATTTGCAAAAGAAAACCCGAATAACAAGAAATATTACATAGGCATGACTTCCTTAGATTTAAAAACCCGATACTATGACCACAAAAGTACAGTCAACAATAAAAAACAATGTATAAAAACAACACTCGCGAATAAATACTGGGAACTCAAAGAAAGTGGACATTCGCCAGTAGTCGAATGGAAAATAATAAGACGAGCTACCACATGTAGGCACCTAGACGACCCATGTAAATTATGCCTTCATGAAAAATTTGCAATCCTGTACTATCAAGAACCCCAACATTTATTAAACTGTACATGAGAAATAGCAAATAACTGTGTTCACAAAATAAAATTTACTCCAGGATAGCGATACAAAATAGTTTTAAAACTCACAAAAACAATAGAAAATAAACAAATAAATAAATTAAATAAACATGAATATACATAAATGATCACACATATATGTATGTATATATATATTTATAAATATATATAAATAAATATATATATATATATATAAATATATGTATATAAATATATATATATGTATATATATCTGCATATATGTATGTACACATATATATATATATATTTATATATTAACTAACAATAAAAAAAATAGAAAAAACCACTAACCTAGTTTTAAAACAGATCCTTTATCCGATAAAATGCATGCCCAGTGGCTGATAGGAAGGAGTGCGGTGGATACTAGAAAGCTGATTGGCTAACTAAAATCTCAATAGAAGAGGAGCATCTAAAAACGATAAACAGCCACAGAATTCGCGCATCAGCCTGAGCAGTCCAA
>NC_136514.1:66039307-66091807 GCF_053919585.1 Euprymna scolopes | reverse complement strand
ATATATATATATATTTGTATATATATTTACATATATATATATTTGTATATATATATATATATTTGTATATATATATATATATATTTGTATATATATTTATATATATATATATATTTGTATATATATTTATATATATATATTTGTATATATATTTATATATATATATATATTTGTATATATATTTATATATATATATATATATATTTGTATATATATTTATATATATATATATATTTGTATATATATTTATATATATATATATATTTGTATATATATTTATATATATATATATATATATTTGTATATATATTTATATATATATATATATTTGTATATATATTTATATATATATATATATATTTGTATATATATTTATATATATATATATATATATTTGTATATATATTTATATATGTATATATTTATGTATATATATTTATATATGTATATATTTATGTATATATATGTATGTGTATATATTTATGTATATATATGTATGTGTATATATTTATATATATATATATTTATGTATATATATTTATATATATATAAATATATTTATGTATATATATTTATATATATAAATATATTTATGTATATATATTTATATAAATATATTTATGCATATATATTTAGATTTATATTTATATATTTATATATATATTTATATATTTATATATTCTAATATATATTTATCTATATATATATATTTCAATATATATTTATATTTATATATTTCAATATGTATATATATTTATATATATTTTAATATATATATTTATATGTATATATTTATTTATGTATATATATATATATATGTATTTATATATATGTATATATATATATTTATTCATATATATTTATATACATATATTTATTTATATATATTTATATATATATATATTTAGTAATGTGATTGATAATTTTAAATTCAAATTAGAATTAAAAATATATTTCTAAAGAAGGAACAACAACAAAGTCAATAATTTGTACCATCGTTTCGGGAACGTTTTTTTTATTTTAATAGACATTACGCCACAGACAATAATTTCGACACATAATATTTTTCGAACAAACTCTCCTATATATATATATATATATATATATATTTAGAATTCCGTTTTCGGAAATAAGTGTTGTGTTAGAGGAGATTGATTTTGGAACCCCGGTGAGGCAATGGTGATGATAGTTGTTGTTTGACATAGAAAAGACCTACTGATTATATGTTATTTGACATAGGCTGACATATTCGGTGGGTTTCTGATAGTATTTTGTATAGTTTTTTAGTTTTAAATCATTTTCTGGAACTTAACATCATCAACAGTGTCCATCACCGTTTGTATTTTTCAAATACACTGATAAACACTGTTCTTCGAGCTGACTAAACGTTATAGTAAATAAAACGGGTGTGTTTTACTAAAACAGAGAAACGAAAAAGTTGTTGAAAAATAAATATAACAAATAAATGTTATCAAAGGCCAGATAAGTTACTTTTCTACCTAACTGGATAAGATTTTGGTGTTTTTTAGTTAGTGTAAAATGTTTAATCGGTTTGCAAAAATGTAGTGTTTATCTGTAAATTTGAAAAATACAAATGGTGACAGACTGTTCAACACATTAACTTTGGGAAAATAGTTAAAACTAAAAAAACTACAAAATACTGTCAGGAACTCACTCAATATATGTTACTGTGACATAGGCAGACATGTATTCAGTGGTTTTTAACAGTATTTTGTATAGTTTTTTTTAGTTTTAACTCATTTTTCCAAACCTAATGTGTTAAACAGTCTGCCGCCATTTGTAATTTTCAAATATAACAGTAAACTTTGTGTTTTTTGAGCCGAGTAAAAATTTTGCATTAAAAAAACAAAAAAAATTATCCATTTCGGTAATAAAGTAACATATCTTGCCTCTGATAATATTTGTTAATAAGGTCAGGTGAGTCGATTAATGGGTGCTAATGCACTTACTGATCCGCGCTATTTTTTTAAATTGTATTTCCAAGCTTAATTAAAGTTTTATGTTTTTTTGGTTTGGTATTTTTTTAGATTAGGTCCACGTCCACAATTTTCTTTTAAATGATGACTTTTAAAGGTTTCCGACTATGCTGAATACAGAAATCGCATTGAAATTTTGCAGAAATAAGTAGTTATCGAGATATAGATAGTTGTTTATGCATTGTATTCTTTGGTGGCCATCTTTGTTACGCGCATAGATTTGTTTATGACACACGTAAGCGTGTATAAAAGACGGCTGCCAGAGATTACAATGCATTATACAAATTTTTAATATCTCGATAACTACTTATTTCTACAAAATTTTAATGCGATTTCCGTATTCAGCATAGTCGAAAACCTTCAAAAGTCGTCATTTAAAAGAAAATTGTGGAGGTGGACCTAATCTAAAAATTTACCGTTTTTTTCATTCAATTGTAAGGTTAAAGTACAGAATAGGTACAAAACACCCTCTTCTCCCAATGTTAAGAATGGCTTTTTAAATAATAACGTTATTATTTCAGCACGGATCAATAAGTGCACGAGTACCCAATTTCTTTATAAGCATTCATATTTTCTTATATAAAAACAACTTCTGTAAAAAAAAAAAGAAAAAACGTGCACTTTCAATCTTTGTTAAAAAAGGTTTTCTTCAAAAAAAAAAACAAAAAAATATGGTAAAAAAAGCAAAGAACAAAACATTAATCTGTATTCATGCAGAGAGTGATCCTTGCTGAAATAATAACGTTATTATTTAAAAAGCCATTCTTAACATGGGGTGGGGGTTTTGTACCTATTCTGTACTTTAACCTTACAATTGAATAAAAAACATATCATAAAACTTTAATTAAACGTGGAAATGCGATTTAAAAAATAGCGCAGATCACTCTCTGCATCAGCACCGAAAGTACAGAATAGTTAGAAAACATCCTCCCTCCCCATGTTAAGAATGGCTTTCTAAATAATGTTAATGATTCAGTACTATTCCTTGTCTGCTTAAGTTTAACTTTTGTTTATTAAATTGTTAGGTGAAAGTCCAGATTAGTTACAAAACACCCCTATCCCCATAATAAGAATTGCTTTCTAAATAATAACGTCATTATTTCAGCAGGGTAGCTTCTCTGCATAAGTACCATGTTTTGTTTTTAAATTGTTAGGTGAAAGGACAGAATAGTTACAAAATACCATCCCCATGTTAAGAATGTCTTTCTAAATAACATTATTTCTGCACAGTATTTTCTATGCATACGTACTATCTATTTTTGTTTATTAAATTGTTAGGTGAAAGTATAGAATAGATGCAAAACTCCCTCCTCATATTAAGAATAGCTTTCTAAATAACGGTATTATTTTAGCACGGTACCTTCTCTGCATAAGTACTATCTTTTGTTTATTAAATTGTTAGGTGAAAATATAAAATAGTTACAGAACACTCTCCCTTTCCCATGTTAAGAATGGTTTTCTTAATAGCGTTATTTAAGCACGGTATCTTTTCTGTGTAAGTACCATCTTTTGTTTATTAAATTGTTAGGTGAAAGTATAGAATAGTAACAAAACGTCCTCCCCAAGTTTAGAATGGCTTTCTAAATAACGTTATTATTTTATTATTATGGTACTTTCTCTGCATAAGTACCATGTTTTGTTTATTAAATTGTTAGGTAAAAGTACAGTACTCATGCAGAGAGTGATCCGTGTTGTAATAATAACGTTAATATTTAAAAAGCCATTCTTAATATGGGGAGGGGAGGGTGCATTTTAACCTTACAATTGAATAAAAAAAAACATATAATAAAACTTTAATTAAACCTGGAAATACGAATTAAAAAATAGCGCGGACCACTCTTTGCATTAGCACCAAAAAAAAAAAAAAACTGTACTTTTACCAACCAATCTTATATTGAAAAACAAAAAAAAAAAACTCAAAAAGCAAGCGACAAACTTTTTTTTTAGGCCTTATATAATAAAGAAAAAATGTGTAAATTAAAAAATTTGGAAGATAAACAAATGAATTATGTTTTTTTTTTTTTTTTTTTTTTTTACTTATCGAGTAAAAAGGAAATGAAATCTACTTTTTCGTCAATTCGTGGCTGTGAAATGAATCGAACCGGAAGTTCAGTTTTATCAACTAAGCAGGTTCGCACTAACGGTTAAAAAAATATATTTATTTTATTTAATATTTTAATAATTCGCGAGGTAAATTCATTTTAATAACATAAAAACATCCCTCGACTCTAAAGATGGGTTGTCTGAAAATTTCAAATAAATTGGTAACGTAGAAATATGTTTTTATTCACTTGTAACAAACCAAGAATTACATTTTTATATATATAGATGAATGTTATCAAAGGCAAGATAAGTTACTTTTCTACCAAACTGGATATATTTTTTGTGTTTTTATTCAATGTAACATATTTATTCAGCTCGAAAAACTTACAGTGTTCACCGATGTATTGGAAAATTCAAGATGGCGTCTCACACCCTCTTTAACACCGTAAGTTTGGGAAAAGGTGTTGTAAATAAAAAACTATACAAAATACTATTAAAAACCTGCCGAATATATATCAACCTATTTCACAGTAACATATATTGAGCGAGTTTTTAACAGTATTTTATCTGGTTTTTTATTTATAACACCTTTTCCCAAACTTACCGTGTTAAAGAGAGAATCAGACGCCATCTTCAAAGTTCCAATACATCGGTAAACACTGTATGGTTTTCGAGCTGAATAAACATGTTACATTGAATAAAAACACGAAAAATATATCCAGTTTTGTAGAAAAGTAACTTATCTTGCCTTTGATAACATTTAATTTTTATATATTTGTTTTTTGACAACTTTTTCGAATCTATGTGTACAGTAATACAAACCCAAAACAAAACAAAAAAAATAGTCCATACAATTTTATTCCACACATTCTTTACGAAACATAACCATGTAAATTTTCAAGTTTTTCTACTTAATAAAAAATACTTTGCAGAAAATTAATGTCAAATTTTAATTTCTTTTATTTTTAGGGAGTAATTGTTTTTAAGCAGTTTTTTTCTTCTAAAATTATAGTTTTAAAATCAGATAACTCACAAAGATTAATACGAGTAAATAAGGACACTCCTTTAAAGGTTTTTCGTTATTTGTGCATCTATATTATTGTGCTAAAATACCTTTGTTATTTAGAAAGCCATTCTTAATATGGGAAGGAGGTTGTATTGTAACTATTCTGTACTTTCACCTAAAAATTTAATAAACAAAAATTTCAGAAAAATTAAATTTAACTTGAAAATACTATTAAGAATAGCATAGTAACATAGATGCACAAGGACTGGTTTTTCAAACTCTAAACACTCGTTTAAAATGGCACAGCTACAGCAAGAATGAATCTCTTTATGGATAAATGCATGTTATCGAAGGAGGAGCTAAAATCTGCTAAAAATGTCTCTACTATGCCTCTGATTTGGTTTGCTCCTCTCTCTTCAATACATCTAATTCAACTCTACAATGTTTTTCATTATTTCTTATAACTAGCACTTATTTTTTTACGTATGAAACTGGAAGATAGCCTAATACAGTTTCCTTCAGTTATAATCCATTTATTTATTTTACTTTTCTGATTAAAATGTCAGTAAAAGCACAACGTTCAGTTCTAACCCGTGGTTCACAAAATTTGCTGGTCCACCTTGTTATTTGGATGAAACAGCACCCCCAACTTCACGACAAGTCATCCAGTTTAGTTAGTTCCTAGAAAACAGCTATCCCCACTTAAAAAAATAGTGAGATTTCTAAGTTAATTGCCAATGAAATAATTAGTATTCGGCAAGCAGTCAATCTACAATTTCCCTTGTTAAGATAATATTATATAGGACAGAAGTTCAATATGTTTTGCTATAAGAGGGCCAAACAAATTGATAGGAAATTTCTTGCAGCAATCAAAGTGAAAAGAATGAAGGAACAGCTAAACAGACTGTTTGATATATCTTCTTGTAGATATAAACTTTCTGTCTTGAGATGTGATAACTTTGCAGTAAAGTGCAAGACAGAAAATTGTCAAACAAGGCACATAATCTGCACTTGTACTCCTAACAAGGAGGTAAAATTAATTCTATAGATTATAAAATTATAAAATTATAGATTCACCTGCAATTATGTTCCTTTTTTGTGGAAAATAAAATAATATATTGGTATTTATTATGTAATCTGGCTCTATTATTAAACATGCAAATTTTCCAATTTTCAGGTTCCACTAGAAGAACTGCCATTTACAGCAATTTTTAAATTAATTGATGAAACAACAAAAAGCATATTATGTTAAAATTAGTTAGAAATAAATATTATCTTATAATACATTTAAATATTGTATTTGTAATATATTACTATGAATTAAAAAAATTGAGTCTTATGTAGTTAATATTTTATATATTTTTATGTAATTAATTTTATTGGTGATTATAGCGTAATTTTGTAATTTTGCTCACTAATATTTCACTTCTTAATTGATTAAGAAGCAGAAAATTGCAATATTAGTCGTCCCCAATTCGATAGGATGTATATAGTTTCGGTTAATATATACTTTTATTCACTCCGTACACAAAAGTACTTTCATGCACGCATAAAGAAATAAATAAAATAGTTATTATTTTACAGTTTTGTGTTGATTTGTATTAAATCTAATAATGTCTCGTGGTAGTATTTGATCTTTTTGACTTAACTCAGTTTAATAACTAATGTATTATCTGCAGAGGAAAATTATTTTCTTAAAGCTATCTCATTTATTTATAAGTAATTTGGATAAACAGGTACTTCGGGAAGAAGTACACCCAACTTAGAATTCGGACAACAAATCATCAAGTAGTTATTATCCGGTATATACCGGACAGCACTATAATTGCCAGTGGGGTGGGGTGGTAGGGTTTATCGTAAATAATCTAGTGGTGTTGAATTCGGTGTCTTTACCATTATAGAATTATCTGTTCGTCGGATCTGGAGTTATTGGTTATTTTAAATTTACATTTATGTCTACATCTGGCCATCAGTTCATCTCGTTTGTTTAGGAGATTATTGTGTTTGTACTTCAGGATTCTTATTTTTTCCTCAAGGCATAAACTGCATCTCTGCCTAAAGCCGTTTGGAACATCTGAATAACATAGGATTGACCATGAAATCACTGGGGATCGGTTCTCATTTTTTAATAACCACCATTATTTAGCTAACTCAAGCTGCCGTTTATAAGTGTCATAATATTTTTTTTTTGTTTTCTTTTAAAAAATCCCTCCCACCCTCTCTATAAAATGTATTAAGTGGATTGCTACTACCACCCCCTCTGGTTTTTTGACGGTCGAGGCCCGATTTTTTCTTTCTTTCTTTCAGTATCAAAAATGTATATATATAAATATGTATATGTCTACAGTTGCATTTATCTTGTTCATTATTAGTATTTTTATTTATAGTATGGTTGATCTTATCCGGGGTTGGTTTGTTATTATTATTATTATTATTATATATATACATATATATATATATATATTGATATATATATTTTTATATATATATATTTTTATATATATATATATTTATACATATATATTTATACATATATGTTTATATATACATATATATTTATATATATATGTATATATATATATTTATATATATATGTATATATATATATATTTATATATGTATATATATATATATATATTTATATATGTTTATATATATATATTTATATATATATATTTATATATATATATTTATATATATATATTTATATATATATATTTATATATATATATTTATATATATATATATTTATATATATATATTTATATATATATATTTATATATATATATTTATATATATATATTTATATATATATATTTATATATATATATTTATATATATATATTTATATATATATATATTTATATATATATATTTATATATATATATTTATATATATATATTTATATATATATATTTATATATATATATTTATATATATAAATATATGTATATATATATATATAAATATATATATATACATATATATAAATATATATGTATATATAAACATATATGTATAAATATATATATATACATATATATATAAATATACATGTATAAATATATATATATAAATATACATGTATATATAAACATATATGTATAAATATATATATATAAATATACATGTATATATAAACATATATGTATAAATATATATATATAAATATATATATATATATATATATATATATCAACATATATATAAATATATATATATAAATATGTATATATATAATAATAATAATAATAACAAACCAATCCCGGACAAGAACAACAATACCATCAATAAAAATACTAATAATGAACAAGATAAATGCAACCGTAGACACCGCACACTTTGCCCAGTTCAAAATAAATGTCTAACAAAAAGCGTAGTGTTGTAATATTTTGGAGGAGTAATGGGGTATGATCCCACACAGTCCGACGATTCTATTTATAAACGATGCTGCTAAGAACTGACGAATCAAATTAATTCATGTTCTGCTACAAACCAATCAGAAACCAGAATTGCTTCATAAATATTAAACCTTTTCTGGAGCAATTTCACATGTTCTTTCCCGGGTTTTGACACGGTAAGAATATTTTGTTCTGTGGAACTGTCTACTACAAATAAGTCCCCTCCCAGGACTTGTGTGTAACAGCGAACCATCTGAAATTGTTCTGAAACTCAAAATGGCTTACACTTCTAGAGGTTATGGGCCCAGCGTGCGTCTTTATTTCGATGGATCCAAATCAAAATTCGAATTGTGCCAAGTTAAATTTCTGGGATATTGATATAATGGACTGATCCAACACCCCTCAAATGAATGGACTGTTACGTCTATAAAAAGACAAGCAAACTCTCCTCACGTGGGAGACAGAATTTAGTACTAAGCTGTCAATGGACGCTTAGAAATGTGTGTACCTTTTTACCTAAATAAACCCTTTCTGTACAACCCCAGTAATAACTTGTTATTCATATAATCTACGATATAACAACTGGCGACGAAGAATTCGAACGAAACTCACTAAAAAAAACAAAACGAAGGAAAAAGCACACAAGAAGATTAAGGAGCAGAAAACAAAAGAAATCCAAAGAAGGAAGAAGACAAAAAACTTCGACAGAGCCAACATTTAAAAAGTAAGTGTTTCAGTCTGTTACGGTCCTAAAAAAAAAAAGAGAAATTGACATTTTAAAGTGAACATTTTTTTGAAAAGAACATTTAAAAAAAAAGAAGTGTCCATTTCAAGTTTTATTCGGCTGGAAGTATTTTTTTTTCTCTCTTCGGAAGGAAATTGTGCTTTTAATTCATTGAATTTATAGGACATATGAGTTAATCTTTTGTTTAAGTGTGTGGTTTTGTAAAAAAAAAAAATTTTTTTTTTTTAACATGGAGCAATTAGCGGAATTCACTAGAACTATGCAATCGGCATTGCTTGCACAACAAAAGCAAATGGAATTACTTCAGCAACAACAATTAAAGCAAAGCGAAATACTACAGAGTATTTTAACGCAGCAGAAAGACTGTCGTTTCACTCCTGAAGGAATAGCAAATTCTTTATCCGAATTTGTATACGAGCCGACAAATGGGTTAACTTTTCCGGCATATTTTCAGAGATACGAAAATATTTTTGCTAAGAGATGTCAGTCTTGGACAGACGAAGAGAAGATTATCCTTCTTCTTCAAAAACTTGGATCTCAGGAAAATACAAAGTATACGAATTTTATCCTGCCAAAGAAACCTGAAGAGATTTCTTTTAGTGAAACAATAAAAATATTGTCAAACATTTTCAGTGAACGAGATAGTCTATTCTATACACATTATAAATGTTTAAATATCACGAAGCAGGAGGACGAAGATTTTATTACTTATGCAGGGACAGTGAATGCTCATTGTGAATCCTTTAATTTAAAAGACCTCAAAGAGGATATGTTTAAAAGTCTAATCTTTGTGCAAGGTTTAACAGCCTCTAAAGATAAGGATATTCGTTCAAGGATATTATCCATTATGAACCAAGACACAGAAATAACGTTACAAAAAGTTACGGAAGAGTGTCAGAAACTGTTAAATTTAAAGCAGGACAATACAAGCATCGAAGGAAAAAATTTTGAAGAAAAAAATATGGAAAAAAAAATGGAAAGGGTGATGAAATGTGCACACGAAAAATCCTGTAAGACGTGGGGGAAAAAACCACTTCACTAAAGATTATTACTTTAAATACAAAATATGTAACAAATGTAATAAAAAAGGCCATAAATCAACGGTATGCAGGAAAGGAAAATACCGAAAAGCAGAAATAAAGACCATTGGTTCTAAAAATGAGTCTAGGTGTGATAAAAGAAAATATATTGAAATTAAAATAATGGCTGTAATGTGAACTGTCTTCTAGATACGGGAAGCGACATAAGTATAATTGATGAAGTAACTTGGAAGAAAATTGGGTTTCCAAAGTTAAAAAATACAAAAAAAATTGCCAGAAGTGTGTCTGGAAATAAACTAAAATTTAAGGGTGAATTTTTTACCAATGTGTCTCTAAAGGAGAATACTGTGAAAACCAAGTTATATGTCGTACCGGGGAAAAATTCTAATTTGTTCGGTATAGACTTAATGATTCTTTTTAATTTATGGGGAAAACCCATAAGCTCATTTTGCAATAAAGTAAGTCTGGCGGGTTTAGAAAAGTCTAAACTACCAGGAAAGTTTATTGACGAATTAAAAAAAGATTTTAAAGAGGTATTCTCTGAAGGTTTGGGTTGCTGCACGAAAACGGAGGTGAAATTTGAACTAAAGGACGAAGCTAAACCAGTTTTCAAACCCAAAAGAAAGGTTCCATATTCAGCATTAGAAACTATAGAGAAAGAATTAAAGAGACTTCAAGATATTGGAGTAATAGAAAAAGTGGATTACTCTGAATGGGCTTCACCCACGGTTTACGTTAAGAAGAAAAATAATAAAATCAGGGTATGCGCGGACTTTTCGACAGGTCTAAATGATTGTCTCAAGGAGCATAACTACCCGCTTCCTACCCCAGAGGAAATTTTTTCAAAGTTAAGCGGAGGAAAAATTTTTACAAAAATTGATTTGTCTGAAGCGTATTGGCAAGTAAAAGTCCAGGAAGATTGTGCTAAGTACCTGACATTAAATACCCATAAAGGACTATTATCACTAAAACGTTTGCCTTTTGGTTTAAAAGTAGCCCCAAATTTGTTCCAACAAATTATGGATACAATGCTAGCAGGTTTGGATTTTGCTATGGCTTATCTAGATGACATCCTTATAAGAAGTAAAAATGTGGAAGAGCATAAAATCCACATTGGCAAAGTATTCGAGAGAATATCAAACTATGGATTGAAAGTGGCTCTCGAAAAATGTAATTTTGGGATGGACAAAATTGAATATTTGGGACAGGTGATTGATCGAAATGGTAGAAAACCTAATCCTAATAGGACTGAAGCAATCAAAAACATGCCTAGACCAGAAAATATAGTGCAGCTACAGTCATTTTTGGGACTAGCAAATTATTATAATTCTTATATCCCAAAGATGCATGAACTAAGAGCACCTTTAAACGAATTATTGAAAAATAATAAAAAATGGCTCTGGACAAAAGAATGTGATGAAGCATTCCTAAAGATTAAAAAATGTCTGTTATCGGATTTAGCACTAGCTCACTACGATCCGAAAAAAGAATTAATTGTAGCAGCAGATGCGAGCGAATACGGTTTAGGTGCTGTGCTACTACACAGACTCAAAGATGGATCGACTAAACCAATTATTCATGCCTCAAGGGTTTTGCTACCCGCAGAAAAAAATTATAGTCAGATAGAAAAAGGTCTGGCAATTGTATACGCCATGAGGAAATTTCATAGGTTCATCCATGGAAGATTTTTTATCTTGGAAACGGACCACAAACCTTTGTTATCGATTTTTGGTTCCAAAAAAGGAGTTCCTACTCATATGGCTAATAGGTTACAAAGATGGAGCATGATTCTGTTATACTACAATTTTAAAATGAAACACCTAGCATCCAGCAAAATTGCACACGCAGATGGTTTGTCCAGGTTGATCCCAAATAAAACTGAATTACTTGAAGAAACTGTTATAGCTGTACTAAAAGAAGAAAATGAACAGATATATTAATAAATACTGTTATGGAACTTCCGGTAACACTTGAGGAAATAAAGAAAGCAGCAAGAACAGATGAATACATTAACAAGATAAAAAAACAAGTGGGACAAAAAGAAAAGAAGAGGAAAGGATTAACAGTTTTTCCATTTTCAAAGTGCGATGAAACTCTAATGTACGCAGATAGAGTGGTAATACTTCAAGTATTACAGAAGAGAATTTTAAAAGAATTCCACATGGGACATCCTGGAATCTCCAGAAAGAAAGCACTAATGAGAGCATATACGTACTGGCCTGGAATGGATCAGGACATAGAAAAAATGATAAAATTATGTAAGGGTTGCCAACTAGCAGCAAAAGCGCCGCCCACTAAGACGCAACCTTGGCCTAAAACAGATATACCATGGACGCGGATCCATATAGATTACGCAGGACCTCTAAAAGGATACTATTACCTGGTAATAGTAGATAGCATGTCGAAATGGCCAGAAATTTTTAAATTCAAACATCCTACAGCGGCAAACACAATAAAGGCATTGGATGAGGTATTTGGGCGTTTTGGCGTACCAAAAACAATTGTTAGTGATAATGGCACCATGTTCAAAGGTCAAGAATTTAAGATCTACTGTGAGTCACTGGCCATAGAGCATATCACAACACTAACTTTTAGCCCTCGATCTAACGGACAAGCTGAAAGATTTGTCGATACTTTTAAACGAGCGTTAAAAATAACGATAACATCGACACTGAAGAAAAAAGTCTTCAGAAATTTTTAGCAGTGTACAGGATAACGCCTAATCCGAATACAAATGCAAATTTATCCCCAGCGGAAATAATGTTTGCCAGAAAAGTGCGCTCTGTGTTCGACCGGTTAATTCCGAGTAAAAAAGTAAAAAAAGTGTAAAAGATAATGTACGATACAAGATATACAAGGACGGGGATAAAGTTTTTTTCAACAATTATCGGGCAGGGAAGAGTTTTTGGGAAGAAGGCATAATCTCAAAAAGAATTGGAAGAATGGTCTACATTATAAAAGGTCAGACATTTTCCCACAAAAAACATATAAACCAACTCAGACCCCGATATATTGAAATAGTTAAAAACAATGAAGTACCGATGGAAGTACTGTATGACATTTTTCACATAGAGCCTCCAAAAAAGGAAGCACCAGTAACTGAAAATACAAGTCACTCTCCAAAATCAAAAAATTCGCAAACGCAAATTTTAAGGAGAAGTGAAAGAAAAAGAAAAAGAACTGAATTTTTTGGACAAAGTCAAAAAAAGAAAAAAATGGTGAAGCGAAATTCTAGGTGATATAATGGGCTGATCCAACACCCCTCAAATGAATGGACTGTTACGTCTATAAAAAGACAAGCAAACTCTCCTCACGTGGGAGACAGAATTTAGTACTAAGCTATCAATGGACGCTTAGAAATGTGTGTACCTTTTTACCTAAATAAACCCTTTCTGTACAACCCCAGTAATGACTTGTTATTCATATAATCTACGATATAACAGATATCTACGAATCCAAAAGCTACACAAAGAACTAGAAACACAACCTGAAAACAGAAACGACCCCGACTTCATTGAAAAGAACGCAACTGTCTTTGCGGAATTAATACAGTGTTTAGATGACTGAAGTCTATCACTGGTAATGAGAGAAGCCCTGGACGACGGCTGCAAAGCATTAAACATATTGAGAGAGCATTATTTATCGAAAGCAAACCCAAAATTATTTCTTTATACACTGAACTGACCTAATCACAAGAGTTTCCAATGTAGATACAGGACTCAAAATGGCGACTACATTAAAAATGTAGAGAGCTCTGTTAGTGAACATACATTTTTTATTTTCATGTACATTTGATGCGTCAACAAGCAATAATAATTTTCTTGTCGATTGTGGGGCCACGGCACATGTGATTACAAAGGAATCTGATTTTATCAATTTTGATCCCAACTTTAAGCCACAAAATCATTTTGTAGAACTAGCTGACGGGAGTCGAGTCAATGATATCGTTTTGAAAAGAGGCAATGCGAAAATCTTGCTAAAGAACAATACAGGTGAATAGTGTTTCTGTATTCTAGAAAACGCTTTTCTAATCTCAAAATTTAAACAAAATATATTTTCTGTACAAGCTGCCACAAAACAAGGTGCAAATATAAACTTTAGCCCCAATAAATCAAAACTAGTATACCCGAATGGAACTGTATTCGACATTAAAGAAAATAGAAGACTATATTATTTAAATAGCGTAGTTCCATCAAAAACCGCCTACCATGATCTACAGACATGGCATAAAATTCTTGGACACTGCAATATTCCTGATATCAAAAAGTTGCCGACTGTAGTTGATGGAATGCAAATACAAACATCAAAAACCTTCAACTGCGACGTCTGTACGCAAGGGAAAATGACAAACTATCAAAGTAAGATATCAGAAAAAAAATCGGGTCGTCTTCTATTTCTTTCGGAATATCTCGACTTTATCATCATCATCATCATCATCATGGACACTCTCGTCTCCGTCATTTTTATTGTTTTCGTTTGTTCTAATTATTTGAGATAATATAATTCCATCCTCTTCATATGACGGGTTTTCGTCTTTACAATTAAACGTGTCTGTGAATTTTACACACCGGATTCTTTTTATTTTAATATTTTTTCGGGAAAAAATATTAAATTGGCTGGACTGTTTTTATCGTATCCAAGAAATATACCTCTGTCAGCTTTAACATTCAATTTACTCTTTTTCTCTATATGTGCGAAGCAAGTTGAACTAAATATATGCATTTGGTGACCCCGACCTGATTTGAACACGCAACCTTGTGACTTGAACGGTCCCGTAGAACCGATGGCCAGAGAATGTGTTGAATTTCGTAGATGACCATTCAGGTTTAATAATGGTTTATTTTTTAAAGAATAAATCTGATACCCTGCTAGCAACTAAGAAATATCTAGCCGACATGGCCCCCTACGGTTAAATCAAGTGTATCTGCTCTGACAACGGTACTGAATTTACCAATAAAGACTTTGAATTTTTATTAATTAACCATCATATCAGGCATGAAACATCAGCTCCTAGATTGCCACACCAAAACGGGACTGCTGAACGTGCGTGGCAGACACTTTTTGAAATGGCAAGATGCCTACTCATTGAATCAAAACTGCCTAAAAACTTCTGGACATATGCACTTATGGCAGCAGCCTATATACACAACAGGTGTTTTAACAAAACACTATCTAAAACTCCATATGAATCTTTCTGCGGTAAAAAAAAAAAAAAATTTAAGCAGAATGCATATATTTAGTTCAACTTGCTTTGCACATATAGAGAAAAAGAGTAAATTGAATGTTAAAGCTGACAGAGGTATATTTCTTGGATACGATAAAAACAGTCCAGCCAATTTAATATTTTTTCCCGAAAAAATATTAAAATAAAAAGAATCCGGTGTGTAAAATTCATAGATACGTTTAATTGTAAAGACGAAAACCCGCCATATGAAGAGGATGGAATTATATTACCTCAAATAATTAGAACAAACGAAAACAATAAAAATGACGGAGACGAGAGTGTCCATGATGATGATGATGATAAAGTCGAGATATCTCGAAAGAAATAGAAGACGACCCAATTTTTTTGTGGTCGACAATATAAAGGATTATCAAATCGACTATTGCTGTTCAATGGAAAATGCGCCAAAAAGCTTCAACGAAGCAATTAATTCAGAACAGTGTGATGAATGGAAAATTGCCATGAAAAAAGAAATAGATGCCTTAACCGAAAATGATACCTATACGGTACTGCCTCTCCCAAGAGATAAACATGTTATTTCTACCAGATAGGTCTTTACAAAAAAGAGTATAGCATCAGGCGTAGAACAGTACAAAGCAAGATTTGTTGCTAAGGGGTGCTCTCAGATTTACGGTAAAGAATACTTTTCTACGTTTTCGCCGACCACAAACCTAACGACAATCAGAGTTTTACTGCAAGACGCATCACAATATGACCTAAACATCCATCAAATGGACGTAAAAAATGCTTATTTGAATGCCCCAATAGACTGTGAAATTTATATTACCCCTCCAGAGGGATTTATAATTAAAAATAAAAATAGCGTGTGGCGACTTAACAAGTCATTATATGGTCTAAAGCAGAGTGCTCAGTGTTGGAACACAGTGTTCCATGATTATATTATTAAACAACAATTTAGACAATGCGTTGTAGACCCCTGTTTATATACCCAACACAAAGACGATAAACTACTGATTTTGGTTTTGTGGGTCGAGGATATTTTAATCGCATCAAATTGTGACATAATGTTGACTGATGTTAAGAACAAATTAAGTAAAAGATTCAAAATGACCGATCTTGGCAAAATATCCTGGTTTCTGGGGATAGAATTTACTCAAAGCAAAGGACTTGTTACGATGACTCAATCGAGATACATCGACGAAATACTATTAAAATTTGGAATGGGAGAGTGCAAGAAACGCTCTACACTGGTCGAAAATGATATTAATAAAAAGTATACACAGAATCTGAAATAATAAATGACACACAATATCGCGAAATTATAGGTAGTCTTATATATTTGATGACTGCAACCAGGCCCGACATATGCTATACAGTAACGAAACTGTCACAAAAATTATCACGACCGACAATGAAGGATTTAAACGGAGCTAAACAAGTCCTATGTTATTTAAAATGAACTAAGGAGCAGAAGTTAGTATTTAGAAAATCAAGAAATCCCCTAAAATTAGAAGGTTTTTCGGATTCAGACTGGGCAAACGAAGAAGATCGCAGGAGTGTATCTGGATATTGTTTCAGACTCTCAGAAAATGGGCCTATTATTTCATGGAAATCTAAAAAGCAACAGATTGTATCTCTCTCTACGTGTGAAGCAGAATTTATCGCGATCACACACACGACCCAGGAAGCACTCTACCTTAAAAATATCCTGAAGACTATTTTAGAGCCAGAATTGATTACAAGCCCCGTGGTAATTAATTGTGATAATCAAGCCAGTATAGTCTTAGCACAGAGCACGGTGATCAACCAAGGATCTAGGCATATGGATATAAAATGCCATTTCGTAGAAAACGAGATAAAGCTACAACGTTTTTTCTCAAAACTTGTTGGTGAATTCGACTGAATAATTTTTTTTCTTTCACTACCCTGTATGTATATAGATTTCTATATATTAAAAATACAGACCAGCGAAGTTCCACTTATGAGAAGGCTATTACTTTTTTGCATGAATATCAGCGGAAAACCCTAGGGATAATACTCAGTATATAGATTTCTATATATAAAAAAAAAAATTTAAAAAATAAATTTAAAAAAAATAGTCCTGGACAAGATGTTAAACTGTATCCATTTTATTTGTATTAACACTTTAACCTACGAATACTTTTTGCTTAGGAAAAAAAAAAAAATTTAAAAAAAATCTTTGTAATTTTCCTTTTTGACATTTGAACACAATTAAAAATGGCATCTTTTTAAATGCTAAAATTCTAAGATCCAAATGATTTCTAATTTTTGTTATGTCTAAGTAAATATAAAAATATATATTTATTTTTTGAGCAGAACAAACACAAGGGACTTCCCTATTATAAAAAATAGGGAGGATGTTGCAATATTTTGGAGGAATAATGGGGTATGATCCCACACAGTCGGATGATTCTATTTATAAACGATGCTGCTAAGAACTGACGAATCAAATTAATTCACGTTCTGCTACAAACCAATCAGAAACCAGAATTGCTTCATAAATATTAAACCTTTTCTGGAGCAATTTCACATGTTCTTTCCCGGGTTTCGACACGGTAAGAATATTTTGTTCTGTGGAACTGTCTACAATAACAAGTCCTCTCCCAGGACTTGTGCGTAACAGCGAACCATCTGAAACTGTTCTGAAACTCAAAATGGCTTACACTTCTAGACGTAGTTTATCAGGCAACAATATTTGCGAAAGAAAACCCGAATAACAAGAAATATTACGTAGGCATGACTTCCTTAGATTTCAAAACCCGATACTATGACCACAAAAGTACATTCAACAATAAAAAACACCGTATAAAAACAACACTAGCGAATAAATACTGGGAACTCAAAGAAAGCGGACATTCACCAGTAGTCGAATGGAAAATAATAAGACAAGCTACCATGTGGAGGCATTTAGACAACCCATGTAAATTATGCCTTCATGAAAAGTTTGCTATCCTGTACTTTAAAGAACCCCAAAATCTATTAAACTGTAGAAGAGAAATAGCAAATAAGTGTGTTCACAAAATAAAATTTACTCTAGGATAGCGATACAAAATAGTTTTAACACTAACAAATACAATAGAAAATAAACAAATAAATAAATTAAATAAACATGAATATACATAAACGATCACACATATATGTATGTATATATATGTGCATATATGTATGTACACATATGTATATTTATTTATATATATAAAAAAAAATGTCTGCCTTAAACCACTAAACTAGTTTTAAAACAGATCTTTTGTTCGATGAAATGCATGCCCATTGGCTGATAGAAAGGGGCGCGGTGGATACTAGAAAGCTGATTGGCTAACTAAAATCTCAACAGAAGAGGACCATATAAAAACGATAAACAACCACAGAATTTGCGCATAAGCCTGACGAATCCTAGAGTGGATGAAACGCCGAATATATATATATTTATTTGTATATATATATATATATATATATATATATATATATATATATAGTATCCACCACGCACCTTCCTATCAGCCAATTGGCATGTCTTTTATCGAACAAAGGATCTGTTTTAAAACTAGGTTAGTGGTTTAAGGCAGACATTTTTTTTTGTTTTTTTTTTGTTAGTTTATATATAAATATACATAGTGTACATACATATATGCACATATATATATATATATATATACATATATATATATATATATATATATATACATATATATATATACATAAAATGTGAAAGCGTTAAGAAAAAACTGATTAAGGAAATGAAGAAACTGAACCTGAAAATTGAGGTGACTTCTAATATAAAAACTGTTAATTTTCTCGATGTTACCTTTAACCTATCCAATGATACCTATGAACCCTATACAAAAAACACCACATATCCCCTATATATACACCCCAGATCCAACCACCCCAAACACGTAATTAACCATATACCTAAATCTATAGAAAAAAGACTAAGCACTAACTCCTCCAACTCAACTATATTTCATAAACACAAACCATTCTACGAGAGCGCTTTAAAAAAATGTGGCTACCCCAATACTACATTAACATATCTGGAACCTAACATCCCAAATAACAATACTACTAATATTAAGAAGAAAAAGAATAGAACCCGCAAAGTCCTCTGGTTCAACCCTCCTTACAATAATATGGTAAAATCTAAACTAGGCAAAAAAATTTTCATGTTAATTAAAAAACACTTCCCCCCAATAATATTTTGCATAAAATCTTTAATAACAACACTATCAAATTAAGTTACAGTTGCACCAATAACCTTGAAAATATAATTAAAAAACACAACAAAATACTAAATAACAACAACAATAAAATTAACAATCAAAGCAAATGTAACTGCATTATTAAATCCAGATGCCCACTCCAACAAAACTGCCTCACAACAAACGTAGTATATAAAGCAACTATTACTCCCACAGAAGATCCTAATAATAAAAAATTCTATATAGGTATCTCAAGTACCCCCTTTAAGGAAAGATTCAGGGTCCACAAATGCTCCATAAACAACCCTAATCACACAAACAAAACTTGCCTCACCAACCACTACCTACAGCTAACCAGAAGCCAACTCACCCCAACTATCACCTGGGAAATCCTAAAAAAAAAAACAGCACTTGCAAATCAATTAATTCCCCATGTCACCTTTGTTTATATGAAAAATTATTTATCACAAATTTTAAAGACAAGGATAAACTTTTAAATAAAAAATACGAAACATCAATAAATTGCAAACACTACAAACAATATCTCCTTAGTAATTTTACTCCATTCCAAATATAAAAACTAACATAACAGAAATACCTCACCCACTACCTCCTGGATACAACCAATAACCTTCAACTACTACTTTCCTACTTAATTATCTACCCTCACCTCTACCGCCCATTAACCTAGTTACATACATCTAATAACCTCACCAATTAATATTATCCGAATCATTAACCAATAATTCTACTTTTCCCATCTTTACTATCATCAATAATCATCCTAAATCTGCTTAACTATCTATATTATCCGAACCTGCCCCCCCCTTCTCTTTTTTCTCTTCTTTTCTCAACATATATTATCCTTAATAACAACATCTACAAAATGTAAATACCGCATTAATTGCACTCCCCCCGGTCTATGTCGCCCCCCCCCCCATCCTTAACTAATAATCCCCATCTTTACTATCATCAACAATCCTCAATTCGCCCACCTATCTATATTATCCGAACCTGCCCCCCTTCTCTTATTTTTCTTTTTAAATTTTTTTCTCAACATATATTATCCTTAATAACAACGTCTACAAAATGTAAATACTGCATTAACTGCACTTCCCCCCTCCCCCCGTCTATATCGACCCCCCTACTTTCCACCCTCTTACTACCATCAATAATCAACTTTAATCCGCATTAAATATCTTCCCCCTCCTCCTCTTCCCCCCAGGTATATGTCGAACCCCCCCCTTCATACCTCCCCCCCCAGCATCCGCATCCATCTCGAATTATATAATTATATGTTTTAATTTTACACAGATATCAATAGCACCTCCAAAAGATCAAAAATCCTGCGTCGTCATAAAAAATACGTTGCCATGGTGACAATATTTACCAACTGCTACAGTAGCTACTGATAACTTACTCCCACTCCCTCTTACACAACAACAGATACCATGACGCTAAAAACCTCTACTCCCACTACTCCCCCTAAGTATTTTCAAAATTTAACGTCTACTTTTCTTTCTTTTTTCTTTTTCAAACCTACCTAATAGAAGCTCTTTAGCGTCTTTTCACAACTGAAATTCTACTATAAAACCTCCTCACACTACCACACGACCTCCCTCTCTATTTGATACCCCCCCCCCAATAACTTTATATCCATTTCTGTAAGTTTAAACTGCAGTTCACCTATAAATTCTGATGAAATTGGTACTCTACCTCATCTCCTGGGGTGAAAATCCAATGGAAACAGTAATGTAATTTATTATTATGGGCTCAATAAAAAATTAAAAAATTATATATATACATACATATATGTGTGATCATTTATGTATATTCATGTTTATTTAATTTATTTATTTGTTTATTTTCTATTGTGTTTGTTAATTTTAAAACTATTTTGTATCACTATCCTAGAGTAAATTTTATTTTGTGAACACACTTATTTGCTATTTCTCTTCTACAGTTTAATAGATTTTGGGGTTCTTTAAAGTACAGGGTAGCAAATTTTTCATGAAGGCATAATTTACATGGGTTGTCTAAATGCCTCCACGTGGTAGCTTGTCTTATTATTTTCCATTCGACTACTGGCGAATGTCCGCTTTCTTTGAGTTCCCAGTATTTATTCGCTAGTGTTGTTTTTATACTGTGTTTTTTATTGTTGAATGTATATATATATATGTATTATATATATATATCTATCTATCTATCTATATCTATATCTATATCTATATATCTATAAAAACAGATGTGTGTGCCACAGACGATTTCTGATTGGTTAATCCAATAATCACATCTCCTAAAAAAGTATAGTTCTTACGCTCTTAACTTTACCATAAAATATTTTGGTCTTATTTATTGTCCATCTTGGAAGGGTTTAATTTTTTTCTAACTTGCGATTTACAACTTAAAAAAATACGAAACTAACTTACAATCTAACAATCGAACCTCCGACACCACGGCCGCCATTATGAAACTAAACTAAAAAAAAAAAAATACGCGCGTTCACTCGTTTTTTTTGTGCATTTTTTTTTTGGGGGGGGGGGCTAATTTAGCATAATAGTGTCCATTTAATAGTATTATCTTGAAAAAATAAAAAAATAAGGAAAATTACCAAAAAAACAAACAAGAACAACAAAAGTGTGCCGTATTTTTAAAAGTTTTAATGCGTTATTTTTATTTGCTTTTTTTATTTCATCGGTGAAGAAAATGGCCAAACAGAAATTTTGAAGGCCAAATTTCGCGAATTTGGCCTTTTTTTTAAGCAGTTTGGCCTTCAAAATTTCTGTTTGGCCATTTTCTTCACCGATGAAATAAAAAAAGCAAATAAAAACAACGCAATAAAACTTTTAAAAATACGGCACACTTTTGTTGTTCTTGTTTGTTTTTTTTGGTAATTTTCCTTATTTTTTTATTTTTACAAGAAAATACTATTAAATGGACACTATTATGCCAAATTAGCCCCCCCCCCAAAAAAAATGCACAAAAATTCGAGATTTATGGTTTTGACGAGATAATTTAGCGAATTGTCCGGACTATTGCGAGATAACCATCCATTAGTTTTTCCTGAAATTTTGCCACAAATTGTATTTCATTACATAGATGTGCATAGTAACAACATTTTTTTGCCGAAAATTCCCGTTGCGTCTCCAGATTACATCGGTGAAGAAAAAGGCCAAACAGAAATTTTGAAGGCCAAACTGCTTTAAAAAAGGGCCAAATTCGCGATTTGGGAAAATCGATGTGATAGGTTTTCGACAGAAATTTGGCGATTAAGTGGTCAATATTCAACGATTTGACCTTTGAGAACTCTACCAAACTCCTCCTACAATTCTGGGTCTAAACAGTAAACACTTGATATTTTAGATATAGATTCCTTGGACATGGATCTAACTTATTAACTTTACTTGATCCCTAAACAATAAATGTTAAGAGGTCATAATAGGGGTCAAAGTTTTAAAAAATTGACCTTTTTTTTTTTTCTCAGCATTAACCTCAAAACACCTGGGCAACGCCGGGCACCGATTGCTAGTCTTCTATTCTATATTCTTTCTATCTATATCTATATCTATATCTATATCTATCTTCTATATCTATTTCTATATGTCTATAAAAACAGAGATGTGTGTGCCACAGACGATTTCTGATTGGTTAATCCAATAATCACATCTCCTAAAAAACTATGGTTCGTAGGCTCTTAATTTTACCATAAAATATTATGGCTTTATTTATTGTCCATCTTGGAAGGGTTTAATTTTTTTCTAACTTGCGATTTACAACTTAAAAAAATACGAAACTAACTTACAATCTAACAATCGAACCTCCGACACCACGGCCGCCATTATGAAACTAAACTAAAAAAAAAAAATACGCGCGTTCACTCGTTTTTTTGTGCATTTTTTTTTTGGGGGGGGGGCTAATTTAGCATAATAGTGTCCATTTAATAGTATTATCTTGAAAAAATATAAAAATAAGGAAAATTACCAAAAAAACAAACAAGAACAACAAAAGTGTGCCGTATTTTTAAAAGTTTTAATGCGTTATTTTTATTTGCTTTTTTTATTTCATCGGTGAAGAAAATGGCCAAACAGAAATTTTGAAGGCCAAATTTCGCTAATTTGGCCTTTTTTTAAAGCAGTTTGGCCTTCAAAATTTCTGTTTGGCCATTTTCTTCACCGATGAAATAAAAAAAGCAAATAAAAACAACGCAATAAAACTTTTAAAAATACGGCACACTTTTGTTGTTCTTGTTTGTTTTTTTTTGGTAATTTTCCTTATTTTTTTATTTTTACAAGAAAATACTATTAAATGGACACTATTATGCCAAATTAGCCCCCCCCCAAAAAAAATGCACAAAAATTCGAGATTTATGGTTTTGACGAGATAATTTAGCGAATTGTCCGGACTATTGCGAGATAACCATCCATTAGTTTTTCCTGAAATTTTGCCACAAATTGTATTTCATTACATAGATGTGCATAGTAACAACATTTTTTTGCCGAAAATTCCCGTTGCGTCTCCAGATTACATCGGTGAAGAAAAAGGCCAAACAGAAATTTTGAAGGCCAAACTGCTTTAAAAAAGGGCCAAATTCGCGATTTGGGAAAATCGATGTGATAAGTTTTCGACAGAAATTTGGCGATTAAGTGGTCAATATTCAACGATTTGACCTTTGAGAACTCTACCAAACTCCTCCTACAATTCTGGGTCTAAACAGTAAACACTTGATATTTTAGATATAGATTCCTTGGACATGGATCTAACTTATTAACTTTACTTGATCCCTAAACAATAAATGTTAAGAGGTCATAATAGGGGTCAAAGTTTTAAAAAATTGACCTTTTTTTTTTTTCTCAGCATTAACATCAAAACACCTGGGCAACGCCGGGCACCGATTGCTAGTCTATCTATATCTATATATCTATAAAAACAGAGATGTGTGTGCCACAGACGATTTCTGATTGGTTGATCCAATAATCACATCTCCTAAAAAACAATGGTTTCTACGCTCTTACCTTTACCATAAAATATTATGGCTTTATTTATTGTCCATCTTGGAAGGGTTTAATTTTTTTCTAACTTATTATTTACAAATTAAAAAAATACGAATCTTACACAATCTTACAATCCAACCTACGACATCCACGGCCGCCATTCTGGTGCTACCGCAGACATGTACACAACACGAAAACGATGTTTTGAAAATCTAGCAAAAATGAATTTTCCTGAAATTTTTCAATATTTAAAAATAAATTATGCCGGCTGATAAAATTTTAAAACTTTTTGTAAAGCTAGAAAGATAAAATTTAAAAATACTTATTTTTATGTAAAACGCGCGTTCCCTCGTGGTCTTTTCATTTCGGGTTTGTGTACACATAGATTCGAAAAAGTTGTCAAAAAACAAATATATAACAAATAAATGTTATCAAAGGCAAGATAAGTTACTTTTCTACCAAACTGGATATATTTTTCGTGTTTTTATTCAATGTAACACATTTATTCAGCTCGAAAAAACGGGTTTGTATTACTGTACACATAGATTCGAAGAAGTTGATAAGATACGAAACAATACAGGACGAAAACACGCGCACACACGCACACACACTCACGTCCACTACCGTCCTTGGCTACGTCACGTTGTTATGGCAACACGATAAATACACAGTAAATTTGATTTTCTTCATTTCTACGCAAATATTACGCAAATATAAATCATATAGAATATCTGTATGAATATAATTACACGTAATAGTTAAATAAAGATGATCATCGTATAAGAGAACCGAAAAAAAAAACTAATAGGGAATTTGTATAAAGTTGTATTTTCTTTTTAAATAAATAGAAAAAAGGGGTGTTGATAAGACTATCGATACTTATACAGTTTAGTGACGACATTAAAAAAATGAAAATATTGAAAAAAATTTTTATTGTACGTAACTGTTATAGACTGAAGTTCTCCGAAAAAAAAATTTCACTACATTAGATCAAGTATTTTTGTTCTTACAGCGAAAAACAATTATTTATCACGACGACGTCAACGTGGCCATTTTGGAAATGTACCTAGCAGATTACCTCCATTTTAGGCCAAATTTCGCAATCTAGCCTTTTTTTCTCGCCGTATTGAGATGCGCACCGCACAACACATCTGCAATTTTTATACGTTTTTTTTTTCTTTTTTTTTTTAAATCTGCAATTTTTTTGCGTTTTTTTTAAAAATAAGAATACTATTGAATATGCAAAGAAATTGAAGAATGCAAAGAATTGAAGAATTTTTATACGAGATTATTTTCGAAACATGCTCAGTTACTTGGACACGCATGGATAACTTCGAAACTTCGTTTATTTACTTCTGTTACAACTTAAAAAAAAAAAAAAACACCCCAAAAATGGCATCTGTCTTCGCAAAAAAAAAAAAAAAAAAATCTCATTCTGGTGGGGGAAAAAAGGGCTAGATTGGCCTAAAATGGAGGTATTCTGCTATGTACGGCAGTTACCTGCCCTTGGGGAATTCCTGGGTCTGCAATAACATTTCCAAAATCGCCACGTTGACGTAGCCGTGATAAATCATTGTTTTTCGCTGTAAAAAAAAACTACTTGATCAAATGAAGTGAAATTTTTTTTCGGAGAACTTCAGTCTATAACAGTTACGTACAATAAAAATTTTTTTTCAATATTTCCATTTCTTAATGTCGTCACTAAACTGCATAAGTACCAGACTATCATTACACACAAAAATATATAGATTTATTTTTGAGTAAAGTTCCCCGGGTTTTCCTTTCACTTCAGTAAATAATGGTCTTTTGTTATATATATATATATATATGATGTTTATGTTTATATATATGTATAAGTGATAGTGTCTGTGTGTGTCTGTGTGTGTCTGTGCGTCTGTGTGCATTTCTCTACGCTAAAACTCTGTCAATTTTAGGCCTACAGATTCGAAATTTGATATACAGGGTACTGAGATTTGGGAACATCGATGTGATAGGTTTTCGACAGAAATTTGGCGATTAAGTGCTCAATATTCAACAATTAGACCTTTGAGAACTCTACCAAACTTCTCCTACAATTTAAGGTCTGAACACTTGATATTTTATATATAGATTCCTTGGACATGGATCTAACTTATTAACTTTACTTGATCCCTGAACAATAAATGTTAAGAGGTAATAATAGGGGTCAAAGTTTTAAAAAATTGACCGTTTTTTTTCCTCAGCATACACTTCAAAACACCTGGGCAACGCCGGGCACCGATTGCTAGTATATCTATAAAAACAGAGATGTGTGTGCCACAGACGATTTCTGATTGGTTGATCCAATAATCACATCTCCTAAAAAACAATGGTTTCTACGCTCTTACCTTTACCATAAAATATTATGGCTTTATTTATTGTCCATCTTGGAAGGGTTTAATTTTTTTCTAACTTATTATTTACAAATTAAAAAAATACGAATCTTACACAATCTTACAATCCAACCTACGACATCCACGGCCGCCATTATGAAACTAAACTACAAAAAAAAAAAAAACGCGCGTTCACTCATGGTCTTTACATTTCGGGTTTGGGTACTTGTGCAGTTTTCCATTGACATTAAAAAATGGAAATATTTAAAAAAATATATATATTGTACGTACTCGTCATGGGATAAAGTTTTCCTACAGAAAAAATCACGTAATTTCATCAAGTAGTTATTTTTTTATAGCGAAAAAAGAAAAACATCAACGCTACAAGCGAGTCATTATTAATTAAACAGAAAGTTCAAGTAGGGGGATTTCCCCATTTTTTTTTTTTATATAGCGAGGCCAAATTTCGCGAATTTGACCTTTTTTTAAAGCAGTTTGGCCTTCAAATTTCTGTTTGGCCTTTTTCTTCACCGATGAAATAAAAAAAAAAGCAAATAAAAACAACGCAATAAAACTTTTAAAAATACGGCACACTTTTGTTGTTCTTGTTTGTTTTTTTTGGTAATTTTCCTTATTTATTTATTTTTTCAAGATAATACTATTAAATGGACACTATTATGCCAAATTAGCCCCCCCCCCCCGAAAAAAAATGCACAAAAATTCGAGATTTAAGGTTTTGACGAGATAATTTAGCGAATTGTCCGGACTATTGCGAGAGAACCATCCATTAGTTTTTCCTGAAATTTTGCCACAGATTGTATTTCAATACATAGATGTGCATGTGCATAGTAACAACATTTTTTAGCCGAAAATTCCCGTTGCGTCCCCAGATTTCATCGGTGAAGAAAAAGGCCAAACATAAATTTTGAAGGCCAAACTGCTTTAAAAAAAAGGCCAAATTCGCGAAATTTGGCCTCGCTATCAAACGATTTGACCTTTGAGAACTCTACCAAACTCCTCCTACAATTTTGGATCTAAACACGTGATATTTTAGATATAGATTCCTTGGACATGGATCTAACTTATTACCTTTACTTGATCCCTAAACAATAAATGTTAAGAAGTCATAATAGGGGTCAAAGTTTAAAAAATTGACCGTTTTTTTTTCTCAGCATTAACCTCAAAACACCTGGGCAACGCCGGGCACCGATTGCTAGTATTTATATATATATATATTTATATGTATATAGATTTATATATATATAGATTTATATATATTTATATGTATATAGATTTATATATATATAGATTTATATATATATATATATAGTATGTATATATATATATTTGTATGTATATATATATATATTTGTATGTATATATATATATATTTGTATGTATATATATATATATTTGTATGTATATATATATATATTTGTATGTATATATATATATATTTGTATGTATATATATATATATATTTGTATGTATATATATATATTTGTATGTATATATATATATTTGTATGTATATATATATATATTTGTATGTATATATATATATATTTGTATATATATTTTTATATATATATATTTATATATATATATTTATATATATATGTGTTTATATATATGTTTATATATATGTGTTTATATATATATATATGATTATATATATGTGTTTATATATATATATATGATTATATATATGTGTTTATATATATATATGTTTATATATATATATATATATATATGTTTATATATATATATATATATATGTTTATATATATATATATATATATATGTTTATATATATATATATATATATATGTTTATATATATATATATATATATATGTTTATATATATATATATATATATATATGTTTATATATATTTATATATACATATGTGTTTATATATATATGTTTATATATATGTGTTTATATATATATATGTTTATATATATTTATATATACATTCATGTTTATATATGTTTATATATATTTATATATACATTCATATGTTTATATATATATTTATATATATATTTTTATATATATATTTATACATATATTTATATATATATATTTATATATATATTTATCTATATATATTTATCTATATATATATATTTATATATATATATATATATATATATATATATATATATATAAATGCGTTTAATATATGTAAAAAAAAAAAAAAAAAATCCGGCCACCTAACTTGTAACAAATTACCATGTGACTAGGAAAACATATACATATAAGTAAATTAAAAAACAATTTCTACATTTATTTCTACAATATGCCCCTGAGGATGATAGAAGTACTTCTCTCGAAAGCGCTCGTGTTTATGGATCCAACATATACAATTTCCAGAAGAACACAAAAAGGACTATTCGGAGATTGGAGAAGATAAAAAGGAAAATTGTAAAACAGAATAATTCCGTGCTATTCAATAATATTTGTCTAAATGATATATATATATATATATATATATATAATTTCATTTAGACAAATGTTATTTTTTATTATATTATATATATATATATATATATATATTAAAAAAGATACATATATATATTTAAATACATATGTATTTTTATATATATATATATTTATTGATATATATATTTTTTTATATTTATGTTTTAAAGTTTTACAACATAAGACATAGAAGGGTTCCAGAATGGGTTATAAATCTCATTTACAGATTCAACATTGATTAGCAGAGTTTATTTTCTTTTGTTTTTGGTTATTTAATAAGAGATTACTTGCATATTGCTTTTGCAATAGTTTTGCGTCTATTCGCTTCAATGTATATGTACCCTCATCCGAGGGAGTTCATATTATTATTAAAAAGTTATAAATGCTCTGGGCAGGAGGTGCAAATTTCGTTGATGTCAGCCCTACATTGGAGTGTCTGGCATTGGCTTGTTCTGAAATGATTATAGTTTTTTGGTACCTGTTTGGATAGAAGAAATTTCACAGTTTATAAAGCTTTTCGCAACGATTTGATAAATGGCCATATGGTGTCTATTATAGACTTCATACTTTAATATCAAAGATTTAATATGCTTGGAATTGTTTTTTTCTGGTACTGGTTTTGTTTGATCTGCACATTCTTTGAGATATTTAATGTTTCCTTATATTTTGTTTGCTTTTGACACAAGTGAAAATATAGATGAAAATCTCACAAGTTTATCAAAACTTTAGAAGAGCAAGCATTGAGAAGTTTTTTAACTTAAAAAAAAACAAACTTTCATTTACATTTAAAATACCAAAAACATATGAGATTCTACTTTTTTGGGCGATTATGTGAGAGCACGCTGAAACATTATTTTAGAATTTAGAATGGGTTTCAGTTATATGTAAACTGATCTCATTTCGGTACATTATAACTTTTTAAGCAGTTAAGTAATTTTTACAACTTATTCTAAGGCCGATTAGCAAAATCATAAAATCACATGTAATTGCTATATTTTTTGTATTGCCATCCATACTTATGGTTAATAGTAGGAAAGGAGCTTGATTTTTATGACTTTTAACAATACTATATATTAATACGATAGTGTGTGTGTTATTTATTTTGTGTGTCACGATTACACCCAAGTGACTGTTTAATTGTTATGGATTCCCATTTCTTATAAATAATTTTACCAAGAATTCTTCATAAGTTTTGGTTTCGGTGTAAATTATAGCTGATGGCACTTAAGTTATCTATTTTTTTTTATATAAATGATTTTACTAAGAATTCTTCATAAGTTTTGATTTCGATTTCAACCAATGGAACTCCAGTGATCCATTTATTTTTATAAATAATTTTATTAACAATTCTTCATAAACTTTGGTTTCAGTTTCGATTATAGCTGAAGGAACTCAGGCTAATGCACCCAAGTCATATGGATATATTTTTTTATTTTTGAAATTGCAACTTTATAATAGATAAAAATCGATAGAACATTAACTGTATATATACGAAATCTGCAAGAATTAAAATATCATATTTAAGCGTACTTTACGACCTGGCTATGCCGGGTGTCCTTGCTAGCTTAAATAAATACTTTTGCAGTTTAACAAGAGTTACAGTAATATCAGAGCATCTCTATTTACGCCATGAATACCAACACTAATATATTACATATGAATGAGTCCCTTGTAGAATTTCCACAGGTCCTGCTAGTTGTTATTATTATTTGCATCTCGTTTTTGTTTTTGTTATTTTTTTTTTACAGCAAAGCAAATCAATTTAATAACTCACCAAATTTATATAATTAAAATAAAATTTAAACATTCATAGAAGGAAGGCACATAATAGTTAACGCCGTCAACGTCCTTTCCATGTTAAAAATGGTTTTCTAAAGAGTAACATTATATCATATTATTTAGAAATTCGTTCATAACAATGGGAGGGGGGGGGCGTTGTTAATATTTTGTTTTTACATCATTTTCTCATTTTACCTACTAATAGATTATTTTATTATACATTATTATTAATATTATTAAATATTTATTATACATTACTAATCGATTATTTTATTATACATTATTATTAATATTATTAAATATTTATTATTTATTATACATTATTAATCGATTATTTTCAACTGTTTATGAAAACTTTTGAGTGTAATGTTGTACACTAACGACTCGTTTTCATATTGACTATGCAGGGCAAATAGATTTATTACTTGATCATTTTGGACAGTTTCACTGAATGGTCAATAAGTTTTAAGTACAGCCTGCAACAAATACACTTAATGAAATTTTTAGTTACTTTGGATTCCTAATAACTTTAGTCATCAACAATGGAACTCGGTTTATGGAAAGAGAATTCAAGGAATTCTGTAAATTATTATCAATTGATCATGCGACAATGCCAGTTTATCATCCATGATCGAATAAACAGGTGGAAAAACTTGTGAGCACATCTAAACAAGCTTTGAAGAAAAATGAAGGCATGAAAGAAGCATTCGGCAATTTTTGGATTATATGTCAGGTTTGTAGCCCACAGAGCTAATGCTTGCAAGAAAAATACACTCTGTGTTTGATAGGCTATTCTGGGGAAGAAAAAAAAAAAAACAATGAGTGACAACCAGATGATTAAATACAGGTGACAGTTTTTTGCTTTCTATTTTTTCTTTTTTTTTTCAAGAACTTTAGGGCTAGAAAAATGTATTGGGGAGAAGGAATAATAAACTAAAGAATTAGACCGATCATTATTACATAAAAGGAAAAAAAATATGTAAAAGACATACAGATCTATTTAGACTAAGACACACTGCAGAGATCATGGATAATACCAAAGAGATTCCAATCAAAGTCCTGTATGACACATTTGAAAATCTCATTCTGTAAGTCAACATTCTATAATGGAGATATTCCCAAACTCTATCAGAGAGACCAGTGTGTCAATCATCACCACTGCAAGGAGGATTGAGCAAAAAGACTTAATAAAAAAGTTAATCAATTATGTCCAAACCCTAAAAAGCTAAATTTCACAGAAAAATTTAGTTCAGGGAGAGGTGATGTAATGAATGAGTACATCCGGGTTTCTCTATACACTGGCTGGTTAAACCATGAATACCAACTAATAAAACCACTGAAGAGACATGTTGAAAGATATGCCAAAAGCCTTACACCCAAGGACACCAACTCAACCCGATGAGCACTTGGTTAGTAAGGCAACTTACTTGATTATTACTCGAATACAGTGGCCAAGACCACTTGCCACAAACGAATAAATCCCTTTTGCGAGATACTATATGGTGTTATGAACCAGGCCATGATCAGGACTCTCTAGACAGAATCTTATTATTGCCTCCACCCTATGTTACTTGCAACATATGAAAAAAAAAATATGTAAGCTAGGATATTATAAAATGGGAAGAATAATAACTGTATAGTCTCCTTGGCACTCTCCCATAAATGAGGGAGCTTCAAGCAATAGCCATATTCCTGCCCACCCTGTTTACTTGCCTACCCACATAAATTTACTATTTTCACTTTTATTGAGAAAAATGGTTATATTTGATCATTGTCTTAAGATTCTTCAAATAAGATTAAAAATCTTGTCTACCAAGTTGTATAATTGAACATATTTTTTTCATCAATCTCCTTGAATCACTGGATTTCTGCCATTGATTTACTTTTAGTTGCTAATTACAGACTTTTTTTTGGCTAAAAGTTGTTTCCCTTCTAATTTTAGTCATATTAATGAGTCAACATTCAAATTTTTGTAAGCGTTAGCTGCTTAAAAATGACTTCAGTTCTTGTGTGCGCTGATGCCACTAAACTTTCTCTCTTTTACTAACATTATTTTTGTGATGAAAACAAAAATTACTTTTTCATTTTTCCCCCCTTTTGTAAAAGTCCCTCTAAAATGTTTAAATGTTTCTGTCATCGTTTTTTGTTTTTCGATTTTATTTTTGTTCTCCATCCTTTATATTTTCTAATTTACCCTGTCATGCCAATATCAATAAGCTGCATCACAAATGGACTAAATGATCTAAGTTGGAAATATTCACTTTTTCTTACAGATGAATGAGCCGAGAGAGGTTGGTTTAGAATTTACTGATTGCATTGATTCAGTGCTCAACTCAATAGAACCGAAAATGCTTTCTCTTCAATGTCTGCACCTGCAAATAACTTCGATTATGAATGCACAAAGAAATTTCAGAAAAAAACCTCTATCATTGCTCAACTTAGAAATTATTTCAGTCACTGCTATTTTCTTTATAGTAGTCAATGTTGTTTGTTGATATGCTTGTGCAGAAACAAAAATATATAGCGAAAGAACAATTGCTTTTAACAACTAAATACACAGGTGTTGTTATTTTAACTCTAAAAATAGATATCTGCCAGTGAATCTAATTGCCAGGTTACTATATTTAATTAAAGCCAGCTTAAAATGTAATATTTATACATATGGGTAAACTTTACTATTGGTGACATAAACAATTTTAAGGGAAATTAGTCCGAACCGATTTATTTTGGTTGACCAACTCGTGTGACATATTTACATTAAAAAACAATTTTTAAATAGAAAAATAAGCATATGAAATTATGTTTATATTGGCTGTGAGAAAGTAATATTCGTCGACCATGTTATTTTTTTCAAGCAGTAGACTGGATTGGAAGTGTTTAATTTTAAAATTAAAAAAGCCCCTGTTATATTAAAGAATTCACAAATTATTATTATTATATTTTTTTAATTAATGATTTGAAGAAAAAATAAAATACACTAACCAAGTATTGTTCTGTTAACCATAATTAGATAGAAATCTCAAATATGAGAATTATTGTATTTTTAGTATAACCCATACTAAAGAACATTCAAAAGTCATGTAGAATTGATTATAAATTAGCACTTTTATCCACTGCACCATTAAATATAAAATTATTTTTAATACAATACGTCACACAAGTAGGTAAACCAAAATGTTTTAGACAAATTTTCTAACTGTATTTTCTTTTAAAATCGTTTGTATCATATTGATAACATTTGTGACAAAATATTTTTGTTTAACTTTATATGAAATAACGTTTCACTCAGTTCTAATAAAGTGACACATTTTTTTTATTTTTGCATTTTTATTTGCTTTTGCTTTGCAAAATATTTAAAAAAATGTTTTTAAAGTAATATGATTTTTGTATGGTTTTGATTGAAATTAGAGATGATTAAAAAGAAATCAAAGATAATGCAGGTAATAAGATCTAATAAAATCTCGCATAAAGCTTTACACTCATGACTAGAAATGGAAAATCTAATCTTGAAACAAAGAAGAGTGGCACATTTATCAAAAGAGTAAAAGATTACAAGGAAAGATTGCAACACCTAGGATTAACTACTTTATTAAGAAAGAAAACAAAAAGTGGTTAGTTGATTAGAATGGATGAAATGAAGATGAGTGGATATCTAACAGCATTATAAAAAACGTTTTTTGTATCAGTCTGTGCTATGTCAGCAAGAGTTAAATGAAATGTCCTTCTAAGGTAAAGAAAGAGTAGACAATGGTATTGTTATGTAATAAAAAATACCTTTTTATTTTAGCTGAACTAGAAAGAGATTAAAGACAGACAAGTTGTAAAGTGCCACACACCCGAGAAGATTTCATTGCATTGTTGGGAGAAGTAATTTTCATCTGATTGATATGACTTCCAAATTCCAACTGTTTGCATATCAGGAAAAATATTGCATGGACATACTTTGAAACTAGTCCAGCAAAGTGTATTCTTACGCCAGCCAGTCAACAAGCCAATTATTCAGTATTTGCTTGTCTAACAGAAAATAGCACATAAAAATATCATTGCTACAATACTTTGAAAATTATCAAATTTGAAATGATTAAATTCTTTTAAGATTTTTTTTTTTTTGATCTGACAATATTTAAATGTCAAAGTGATTTCTGATCTTTTTGTTTTTCAAACTGATTTTTTTTAAAATTCATCTGTTTTCGGGATATCTGATTTCTATGTTCGATCTTTTTGCAAATTCTTTTCCAAAATATTTGTGTCTTAATTTTATGAGCTTTTATCATGGTTGTTTATTGATAACTTTACATAAGTTTTTATTCAACTTCTCAGATTTGTATTAAAATAGGTGACAAATGTAAGAACCCTCTGATGGTTGAAGATTAGGGTTAGATCTATGGACATGATTGTTTGAGAAAGTCAAGCAAAAATCACAAATTTTGTAAAGAAGACATATCATGTTAAATGTAGAGTCAAATAACCATGAGTTGCTTTTCCTTTTTTGGATGTAGTTGATTTCTAAATCAACTACATCCAACTAGCATGGTTCATTTCTAAAGGGAAAGTTCAGAAAAAATTTATTTTGTGGATTCTAAACGCAGGTTGTTTAAGCCAAATTTGATAATTCATTTGATAATCTTTCATTCTGGAACTATTTGAAGTATTTAATAATGACAAAATGCAATGGATGATCATTTCTGAATATTGATGGATTTGAGAGATGGAAACCATGGAGGACTATGTAGGAAACCATCAGAATATTGGAAGAAAGTGATCTGCGCCATGATGATCTGCATGGGAATAAAAACTTCAAAAGTTTTAATTGCAATACTGCTTCTTGAATTACTTGAATGCCGTGTGCATTGCAACAATGTAGAAGCAGTGCCTAGCAGGAACGATCATAGCAGGTGTTTTGATTTTGTCTGCATAACGAAATTTTTCAAGAAATTAAAAAACAATGTGTGGCAAGATTCAGGTAAGGCAATGGGACTTTGCCAAGAAAGATGTTGCTCCACATAAATTTCATAATCGAGTGTTTCACATTTGATGTGCTGTTTTCACATTTGATGTACAATGAGCCCATACCGGGTGACTATATATGCAACCCGATGTGATGTCAGCTGTAGGAGAGAAAGTTTCTGAATAATCTACTCTTTTGGTTTGTTTATAGCCCTTTGCAACAAATCTTGCCTTTATTTGGGGGAACGGGTTAGGGTTAGGGTCAGAGTTTTCTTTGACAAAAGTACGCTCATCTACCACTCATTTTGCCTTTAGGTAAAAATGTTAACTGGTAAACATTATTTTCTTTTAGAGAATTGATTCCCTCCTGCATTGCTTTGATCGAGTGGTGTGCCACTGGGAAAGTAGTAGCTTCTTTGTTGGCATGTGGTACACCATATGTGGCTTTATAGCTGCAGTCGACGTTGATGAGTGTGTGATCACTTTTGTCCTGAACTACTGTCACATAGTCCATCTTGGGTATCTCTGATTATGGAATTAGTAGGTTGCTCAACATCAGGTCATTTAGGGTCTTCTCTTTTAAAATTTTTCATAAGGTTTTATTGGGAAAGAACCTTATCATTGTCACTTGGTGGATAGGTTTGTGTGTGTTGATCAATGGCATTGTCAATGAATTTAACTTGTCTATGTCTACATATTTTTAATTTTCTAAGTAGTAGATGAGGTATGCTGGGCTGTTTCCATTATATCCAACAAAAATCCCCTTTTGACATTTTGGATCTAGCTTTCCTCTTTTGTTAGAGTAGGCATAACACACCAAGCCAAAGATGTGCATTTTTGAAAGATTGGGTTTTATTTTATGATAGGGAATCTGCTTTAAAGTGTTGTTGAAGCACTTGTTTCATACAATTGTAGATGTCATAACAGCGTAAGTCCATAAAGTTTTGGAAAAGCAGCTTTCTATAATCATGCATCTTGCCATTTCAAATAATGTTTGCCAATTCCTCTCGGTAATTCCATTATGGTGCCGAAGTCTTGTCTTATGTTGTTTTGGTGGAGTAATTTTTGGAAGTTGTTTGACTTAACCCGAACCATTGTCTAATCTCAGTATTCTTACTCTGTCGTAGGGAGAAACATCCACAATTTTTCAGCAGCAAGTGTAGTGTTTTTTTTTTTTTTTTTTTTTTTGACGAAGTATACAAACACAACACCAGAGAAATCATCGGTGAATGAGACAGCCTATCTGTTTCTGTTTAAATCTTCTGGGTCTATGGGGCTGGTTAGGTCTGATTGAATCAAATGTAATATAAAATTCACCCGTTCATCAGACTGTTTATTCCTACTTTGAGAAAATTTTCCTTGAAAGCAAATATCACAATTTTTGTTGCTTGTATCTTTTTTTTATTTTCAATCCACTGACTACATCAAGCAATTTTGCTATGTCATTGTAGTTACAGTGGTCGAATATTTTATGCCACATGTGAATATCATGTCATTGATGATAGCTGTCTTCAGTAATTTCATCTTCTGCAGTCTTTTGTGTATATTTTAAATTTTGTATCCTTTTTATGTTTGAGTACATTTTCATTTTCTTTAAAAATAGCTGTTGCTCCATTTTTAATTGCAGTTTTTATGGAAAATATGTCCTGTGGGCAGGAGGGTATAATAGCACCATTTTTAGGGTAAATGTGACACAGTTTCCATTCATGTCCAGTAGGCGCACTTTGGCGTCTCCTGTTTTTAATGCTTTTTATACTTGTTTTTGTTCCATCTACTAATTCCATATAATAGTTTTCTGATTGGAATGTTTCATCAAAGTTTTAAAATTTCTTTGCATCCTTAATGATATGGGAAGTGGTTCCTGCATTGACTAGTAAGCCCCTGAGTAATGTCAGCTTGAGTATGTAGTAGTTTTCCATTTAAAATGCAAATGTATTTTCTTCGATATCTGCTATCTTTTTCATAGTATCTCTTCATTTGTAATGGCAGAACTCTCTCTTATGATTGGTGCTTTTGCAATAGTTACATCATAAATTTCTGTCTTTTATCATTGTTGGGACAGTTTTTCTGATAGATGCCCATTTCCATTACATGAAAAGCACATGGTGTCTCAGCCGGCATGATTATCATTCCTTATAGTAGTCTGTGAAAAAGAGGAAGTTAGTCACTGCTCGATTGTTGTTTTAACGTTTCTTCAAAGCTATGAAGTTTGGTTTAAAATTCCGAGAATGTTAGTTCCTTATTACTGTGGGTTACATAGATAGAAAAAGGATCAAAGGTAGTCCTTTTAGTATCATGGTTATTACCAGGGCATCATCCACTGTTTGTCTAGTATTCCTGAGAGGTTTTAAAACGGTTTCTATCTTTATTATATAGTCCGTGATGCTTTCATTAACTTTCTCTTTGAGAGATGTTAGTTGGGTACATAAAGAAACAACCCTCGGCTTTCCTTTTCCTGCATAATATTTGCATAGTATTTCAAGGGCCTTTCTTCCATTATCAGCAGCTCCTCTCATTATTATGGGTAGGCTTTTATTGTCCAAGAATGATACAAGTTTGGCATAAGCTTCTTCATTTCTCTCATTATCTCCAACGGGATTTACACCCAAGATGGTGTCTTTTAGACCAAGCATACGGCCTAAAAATCTAATTTCCCAAATTTCATATTTGCTTCATCTTGATCGAATAATAATTTGCTCCATTATTCGTACTGGGCCCATAACCTATGGTGGGTTGCGTTGTAATTGGCAGGTATTAAGGAATGAAATTTACCGCACGTGTGGACGGATAGAGAGAAGAAATTTCATTGAACCCAAGCAAAGTATTATAGGGAGATAATGCACTTTGAATTTTAAGAATGCGTCAGGTATTGCTCAAGATATATCTTTCATTTCTAAAAGTCGTCAAATGAAATATTTTTTGATTTTCTATCATTTATTGTTGTGGGTTTCAGAATTTTTACTTTTGCTTAAAATATTTCCAATTTGAATATGTTTGTATTTCTAATTCAATAATACATAATTTAAAACCATTTATTCTAAATTGAGATTAATTACCATTGATAATTTTTTTATTTTGATGCCACTGGACTCATTATGAGTGATGCCTCTAGAATCATTGTGTGTTTTAAGTCTTCTAACTTACACTCTCTGCCAAGATACACCTACAATTTCAATCGTAGGATGTTCATTTTCTTCCTGAGATTCTAATGAATGGCTCTGCTCAGTTGATTTATACTCGAGTATAAATCAACTTTTTGGTCTTCCTTTCTCATCAAATCTTTCTTGGAGTCATACACTGCTTTCTTTTTCTTAATTTAAGACCAAGGCCAATAGGCGTCTCCTGTCTTTGTGATAACCATCTTGTAAGCTACTTATATTAAGTGGCTTCATGCCTTGTCTGAAGTGATTTTCATAATAAAAAAGTGATCTTTCCAAACTTGATCAAATTCAACATGAAGATCATAATCTATGTTATTAAAAAAATGAGTTCAACTCATACACTTTCAAATAAATATGACTTCCAATAAACTGGAATCAACTTTTATTTTTTGTTTAATTTATTTTGTCCATTTTATGAATTTTCTTTTATCTACACTGTAAAACAATGTATGTTGTTGTTTTTTATGTACAACAATATAACTCTTGAATTGTTGTATTTTTGTGTGTGGAAGGATAAATCTGTGTGTGTGTGTGTGTGTGTGTGTGTGTGTGTGTGTGTGTGTGTGTGTGCGCACGCATGCGCGCGTATTATTTTCTATTGAGCAAATGACAAAAATATAACAGCATAAATATACTTGAATATTTACCAACATCATTAACTAGTACAAAATCTAACTTTTAGGATATGCAAACATTTCATATTTGTATATAAACAACCTAATATAATTTGAAAAGTTCTTATTGCATCATTCTAAATTTTATGTTTAGTATATTTTTTCTTTTTATTTTCAAGATTTTTACATTAAAATTTAAAGATTTTTTTTTGCTTCACTTGCACATAAATGTAGTTTTATGCTTTCATATCTATGCATAATTTATTATGCATTGGTACCTATATTATGCATATTCCAAATGTCTCTTTATTCATTTATTTATTTTTTATCTCTACAAACATGCATAACTTGTTCCTCTGCATGTGAATGTTGTCCTACAATTTTTTTGCATGCTTAAAGAATTGTAAAACGAATTGTGATTTTCACAATTGTTCTTGCTGAAAAATCAATCAAAACTTCAATTTATTTGAACGTAAATTTATTTGGTTAAAATATTTTTTTACTTATTTGAAAACTTCTTTCATGTGAATGTATGATTTAAACTTTTGTGAATAATTATTGTTTCCATTTTTTCTTACTGAAATAATCATTTAGTTTTTTTATTAATGGAAATTCAATTTTATTTTAATCATTTTAAGAATTTTTTAAATATTTTTTTATAAAAACTAATTCAGCAATTATATTTTTACTAATAAAAATTAATTCAGTGAAATTTATTTTACATTTTATTTATTTTCAGCAAGAAAACAAAACTATTTTGATTTAGAATTCACTAATTCTAAGTAAAATAAACAAATAAAATAAATTTATTTAGATAAATGTAACAATACATCGCAGATGCATTATTAAAGTTGCATGTGCATGTTGACAAATACCTTGGTGCAGTGGTTTGGTTGAGATTTGTATTTTGAAATACTGATTGGAGAAAGTAATCTTCACTTGCTCGAGAGGCAAACGTTTACGTTCCAATTATAAATTTCACTCGTTTTCTTCCATAACACTTGAGATTTTGACTGACATGATTTTGACATAAATATCTTATAAGTCAATTGGATCTATGTAAGAGATCTTTGTTTTTTTATGTTGTTCTGAATGTTGTGGATTAGTAGATGCTGGACAGTGGAGTCACCTTTGCATCTGCTCTCACTCGTATTTTTCAAGTTAGAAAAACAATCAATATACAATAATCACATCAATGTTTTTCATGAAAGGAAAAGATTTTAATTTTTTAAATTATTATTTGGTGAAAACACAGTGTTAATTTATTTGAAGGGAAACTGTTTTGTTCAAAGAGTGAGCCACACTCTGTGTCGAAGATTGAAAACTTCTTGGACAAGACACACAACGACAACACAAGGCAACAAAAAGGAATATCAAAGAACACAGATGCATGATAAACATGTATACTGATATACATCGGCACACTTAATAAATCTGTTCGTAATGTAATCATTCAATTCTTGTTGAATCAGTTCTTTATTTCTTTTATTTGTCTTTTTTCTCTTTAGTTGAATACCAATATGTATGGAGTGCATCCGTTTTACATGAATTTTGATGAAGATGGTAATGCTCATGGCGTGTTTTTACTGAACAGCAACGCAATGCGTGAGTAGCAGATTTATTTGATATTTCAAATAGCAACTACTTGACCAAACAAAATTATGAAATCAATATGAAAGCTTAAAAAATCTCATCTGCAAGAACTCAAAAATTTTCATTAATCAAACTACTGTTCTCATCTTCCATGTTATAATCACAACATTTCAGCCGATGTAACCTCTTGGTAATAAATAGTGATAAATACTAAGACTAAAACAAGAATAGGTTTAAAGCTTGTAAAATTCATACCAGAATTATTCACAAGAATACATAATGTAATGAATAAAATGCTAAGTAATCATTAGTCCTAACCCGACAGTCTTCACAAGTTGAAGGTTCTCAGTGCTAGTTATACTAAGAATACAATTTTCAGTTCTTCTACCTGATTATGGCTAACAGAACAAGAGCAATCTACCCTTGTGAATTAAGTAAAGGGTTCCATTCAAAATTCCATTCAGATCCCTTTTGACAAATAGATTCTTGAGTTCGGCAAGATACACCTAAATGAGGTTGGATGTTACATCGGCCAAAACATTGTGAGAATGTTATAAGGGACATAATTATGGATAGCACCAGATACGAAACGGTGTATAAAAGAGCGTCTTGCATTGTCTTGGAGTCAGTCAAGTGGTACGCACTAGCCCGACCGTCTCGCGTCTTACACTCTCCAAGTGTAGTCAGGATTAACCAAGCTCCCAGGACGAGCGTTCCGCTCACACACATTAAGTTACCTTTTTCCTTTACCTTTATTTACGCGTATATCAACTTCAAGGCGAGCAGCCATTTTGTATTGTGTATTATTCGAAGTACGAATAAACCTTTTTTGTTACGCATTCCACTCGGCGTATTTTGTCATGTTATTATATACCGTCAAACGGGATATAACAGAGAATAACATCCAAGATGAGAACAGTAGTTCAAATAATCACAAAAATTCAAATTATTAATCATTATCTCAAGAATTATTGTATCCAAAATTGATTGTATCCAATCATTAATGTGCAACTAAAATAAAATTTTGCAAATTGGAGGATTTAAATTATTCAGTAATAAAAACAATTTTTTGCTATTTTAGTATGGTTTTCTTTCCTGGTTGGTCATCATTATCTCAACAAAAATTCCAACTATATATAGACACAACATAAGTATCATTTTTCATCTAGAAGGATTTTATCAACTCAAAAAGTACATAGAATAAAACTCTGATGTAATCATCATGTATGATCATATAACTATTTTTCTAATGTTCATTAAAAATTTTTTTACCTTTTATTCAACCCAAACAATGTACATTACCACTGAGATGTAAGGGATCTAGTTTGAATTAGGAGCCATTCCTGTAGGAACATGCTAGGTGTGGAATTGTGCAATGAGATGTTTATTCACATTACATTTAAATTTCTGCATGTGTATACAGGCAGAGAAACAGGGAGCAGAGAGGGAAATCTAAAGATTAGCAGTACAAGGAAAGAAAGTATTAAAGTATAACGTCTTCCAGCATCTGAGAACCTCTACTGGGAATAGGTGAGATTTAGTTGATTGTCTGGTTGGTCAAGGATATTTATGTCAAGGAGGCACCAGAACAGAAAGTTTGTCAGAACACATTTTATTGAATTACTTGCACAACAAGAAGAGGAATGCAACATTGCAGCAATGGGAGCTTGGTAGACAGTGTTAGGGTTAGAGTTAACTTAGTCTTTTTTTGGCCCTGTCTAAGAAGGAGACATAGTAGTGATTGGTGCATCAGTTTAGATGTGACAACAATACTTTATGCATCGGTAGATGGGGACTTTGTAGAGATTTAAGATACTGGCAGGTGCAAGAGGTTTTCCAGCATAGTAGAGGGAGCTCACTTTCATTACAACAGTCTTAGCAATGTCTTCTATGTACTTGTTCCAATCCATGTTGCCTATGAATGTTAGGCCAAGGAGTTTGAATATTAGACTCTCAGAGTGCTATAAGCCATAATCTGTAGTTGAAAAGCTTTCTTATCATTGTTAAAAGAAATAAGCCTTGTCTTAGTAGCATTACATGTTACCATCCATTTATGTCCTCATTTAACTACAGACTGGAGGCCTTTTTCTAAGGATTCAGTAATTGATTTGGATATTTGCATATTTATTTTACCCATATGTCATAGAGTATGATATCATCAGCAAATATACCTATCTCAAACACAATTCTATCAGGGAGGCCGTTTATGAAAATCAGGAATAATGAAGGTCTAAGGATTAACCTCTGGGATATATCAGCATTAATGTCATGTTGTTTGGATGTATGTCTGTTAAAGACAACCTCGATCATTCTTTTGGCTAGCAAGTTATATACTGTACAAAATTACATTACTTTTCATGCCAGACCTTAAAAACTTTAGATATACAAAGGTCATTCCAAAAGTAATGCATCCTATTTTCAACTAAAAAAAAAGTTGAAGAGCTATGATGATGGAACAGTACCATTCAAACGAGCAATCTTTTGTGCTCCAGAATTTATTTTTCTACATAATTAACACCATTCTCAATACACTTTTGCCAGCAATAGGGTGGTGGCTGTGCTTTGCCACTCTCATCTCTGTCGCCACTCTGAAATCAACAAACCCATCTCCTAACTGTGCTGACATCAACTGCATCAGCTTTATAAACGTTCAACAGGCACCAATGAATGTTGAGTGGTTCAATTTTTTCTGCATGGAGAAATTTAATGACGCATCTCTGCTTCTGATACACGTCCATGATAGAGATTGTTTTCTTAGAGTGTAATACCAACAGAGAAATGAAGCTTTCAGGTCATGAATACATAAGTTCAGTCATAATAACAATATTATTTCCATTCCACTCTGATCCATTAAGGTGGAATTTTAAAAAATAGGAGGCATTACTTTGGGAACACCTTTCTTAGCTTCACTTGCAATGTATGGTATATACATTCAGAAATAATGGTTAGGGTATTCATAGTAGAATGGGCTTGCCTAAATCAATACTGTTGGCCAGAAAAAACTTAAGAATTAACAAAGTGGCAGATTATCATAAAATTGATTAATAATTCAAAGATTTTAGTGAAAAGCAGGAGGCTGATGGGACAATAATTTTGAGGGTAAATTTTTGAACATTGAGACCGCAGAAATAATTTTCCAGCTAACAAGGAAGCGAGATTTGCCATGTTATTTGTTGTAAAGTTTGGAGAGGTCAGGGACCGTCGGGTTAGGGTCAGGGTCAGGGTTAGGGTCAGGGACTTTCTTTATTAATATAACAGATGCACATGCTTTGGAGGTATCACATTTTTTATATCCCAGATTTATTTTTTATAGCATTTTCACTTCAGACAAGGCACTGTGCCATTTTGATGTAGGGGTTACTATATGGGACATAAATTGCTGGGATACTATGTTGAGAGTTGTGCAGCAAAATGTCTGTTTAGATTACATTTGAACTTCTGCATGTCAGTGCAGTTGGGGAAGCTGGATTTCAAAAGAGAATTCCAAAGTCTAGCAGTTCTGGGGAAGAAACTATTAGAGTAGAAGGTTTTGTGGCATCTGGGGATCTCTGCTGTGTAGGGGTGGGATTTTGCTACTTGTTGGGTTTGTCAGGGGTATTTACATCAAAGGGGTACAATTAGTTCGTTGAAGCATTAAAATACTTGTAAAACAGGTAAAGGGACAGAAACTGAAGCCTAACAGTTCGAGATCTGTTAGGTTGACAATTCTCTTTTGAACCCTGTCCAGAAATGAGAGACTAGTAGCAGATGCACCAGCCCAAATATGACAACAATACTCCATACATGGGCAAATGCTGGCCTTGTAGAGGTACAGGATACTTTCAGACATAAGTAACTTTCTAGCACGGTAGAGAGAGGCTACCTTCCTGTGGCAATACCCTTGCTGTATCTGGTTCAACTCATGTTCCCTGTGAATGTTAAGCTGAAGTGTTTGAACGAAGTACTTTCAGGTAATATATCATTAGCCATGTTTAATAGTGGTTGAAAAGGTTTCCTGTAATTATTCAAGGAAAGAAGCTAAGTCTTAGCAGCATTGAATATTACCATCCATTTTTGTTCCCATTCAACTACAGACTGAGGGTCTTCCTCTAGGGTTTCCGCTATTGCCTTGGATGTGTGTTCATTTGTTTTCTGCTCGTGCCTGTTATAGAGCGTAGTATCGTCACCAAATATACCCATCTCAGAGACAATTTTATCGGTCATTTATAAATATCAGAAATAATAAAGGTGCAAGAATCAACCTCTGAGGCACACCTGCATTTATATCCTATTGTTTTGACATATGACCATTGAGGATAACCTGGATTCTTTTTATATTTTTATATTAAGAAGGATTTAATTATTATTCGTTATTAATTTAATTATTATTCGTCCAGTGATACCATATGATTTTCATGAGAAGACTGTCATGCCATACCCTATCAAAAGTCTTAAATATTACTAGGGCTACTGCCTTTCTTTCTCTTGCTCTATCCAGTGCATGGTATATACATTCAGAGATTACAGTTAGGATATCTGCAGTAGAATGGGCTTGCCTAAATCCATATTGTCAGTTGGACAGAAGTTTAGCAACTGTAAGGTAGTGGACTAAAGCTTGATTAATTATGGACTTAAATATTTTGGCAGAAAGAGGGAGGAGCCTAATGAGGGGATAATTTAATGGGTCAGTTCTTTTGCCAGAATTCTTGTAAACTGGTACTGGTAATTTGGAGAGAACTGGAACAACCTCAGCAGAGCATTTTTTTTTTTTAATAATATAGCCAGGATGAGATCAGGTCCACATGCTTTTGAGGTGTCTAGGTTTTTTATGATATTATGATTATGTACTTGGTGATTTGTGGTTTCTGTCCGCAAAAGAAAATCAGGGAGAGAGTGGTTTACTGAGTCTAATGTAGAGTTTGAGGCAAACTGATGTGCAAGGATGTTAGCCTTCTCGGTTTCCATACAAACCACCCCATGATTGTTGGATAGTGGGAGAAATTGTTGATTGCCCATTATTTCCGACACTGTTGTAGATTTTCCAGAAGTCACAAGTTCCTGAGAAGGAGTAATGATTAATTCATCAATTCATCGCTGCAATAGAAAATTTGTGAGAAAATGGTTTGCAGAATTCATGGTAGATTTCAAAGCGAGTTACTGTGCATACAACATCATTATGGTTGGATAGTAGTGAAATTATTGATTTCTCATTATTCATTATACACTATTATAAATTTTCCAGAAATTGCAAGTTCTTAATTTCTATGACCCTCTGCGTTTTCTAGTTATCTTGGTATACCTTCTCTTAGCTGCAGTTATTAAAATTTCTTGATTCTATAAACTTCTGTCTAGTTTTAGTTGACTTCTGGCTTTTGTATTGGTAGAATGCTCATTGCTTCTGAGAACAAGCATCTGCATATTTTGAGGTCAACCATTCAGAAAAGTGGGTCTAGCTAAAGAATTTCCTCATTCGGACGTTTTAATTCCTCTTTGACCAATTTGCACCTGATCAGGAGGAAGAGAAAAAGTGTTATTCCATGGGGCATCATTGATTTGATCTCTGATGGATTCTTATCTATTTAAAGTGTTTATCATTTTGAGTAACTGCTATTATTGCTATGTAATCGTTTATAAAATGTTTCTAGCATTTAAAACTTTTTTTTTCTTCCCCAGAGGTGGATATTCAACCTTTACCAGCATTAACATATCGAACTATGGGAGGTGTTTTAGATTTTTATATCTTTACTGGTCCCTCACCAATTGATGTCCTTCAGCAATACACAGAATTGATTGGTCGACCATTCTTTCCGCCTTATTGGAGCCTTGGATTTCATTTGTGTCGTTTTGGATATCAAAATTCACGGGCTTTGAAAGGAGTCATCAAAAGAATGAGAGATTCTAAAATACCTTATGTAAGTGTTTTTCGAATTTCAGTTATCGAAATTTAATTACTTTTATCATTTGAATATGTCCTCAGTATTTTTGCATTTACCGATCTATGGTTTCCACAAAGTTTCTCAGGTGTGCTCAGCCACTAATGGGAATAATCAGAAGCAGCCAATTGTGAAACATTAAACGACTATGAGATAAACAGGAAAAACATGGAAATACAATGCATACAAATTACAAATGTAGTTAACCCTGTTAACTGTGTGATTATAATAAATTTTTTATTTCTTTTAATTTATAAAAAAGTAACCTTCATAGATTTGTATTAAAAACAGTGAGTTTGTTAAAAATTGAAGAATGCTTGGCTGACCTTTTCTGGTTATTTTCGTCAGCTGCCAAGTGAGTCCAAGTTAACTTTGTGAAAATCGCGGGTCAGTAAATGTTCTCTTATCATCAATATAATTCGATTAGGTCATTTAAAAAAAATTTTTGATTATGGCATTTGCCTTGATTTGAACATGACTGTTTATTTATTTTTTTCATACTATCTACAGATGGTTATTTAAATTTTAATCTGAATATATGTTGTATAATATAAAATGCTTTTTTCTTAGATATTGGTTTTGTGAATTTGTATACATAAGTAGACAAGAAGTTCAGTTGAATTACTGGGATGTTGAGAAAGGAACAACCAGTTTGTGCGCAAATAGTGTGAGACAACAGAGATGAATACGAACTCAGATGTGAACAAAAAATAATGGCAAATTTATTTAAAGTTATTAAGAAATTTTGTTACCTTAATGATATCATTGCCACATGAGGTTAGGCAGGTGCTAGTGTGGTTGCAAAGTTAGGAATGGATGGAGAAATTCAGGGAAATTTTGCTAATTTAAACGAGCAGAGCATTATCGCTGTCAACCAAGAGAAGGCATGTGTACACAGTGTGATGATGTATAGAAGTGAAACCTGAATAGTTGAGGACATGCATTGCATGGAAAGAAAGGATAAAGTAATGATACTATAGATGTGTAATGCAAGTCTTAAATCTTGGAGAAAGATTAAATCTGGACAGTATATGGAGATGCATGCCTTGATGGTATGGCTACGTTGAAAGAATGCGGTCCTGGGTTAGTAAATGTAGAACAGTCGAAATAGCAAGATCAGCCAACAGGGAAAGGTAAAGGAAACATGAGGTAAAGTGATAAGAATGAACTCAAGAAAAAAAAGGATAAACACAGGTGAGTTTGAAAGTGAATTTTTTAAAGCTGTCAAACACATGCCAGCATGAAATATAGACTTTAAGCTGAATATGATGACAATTTAGATTTATTCAATAATGACAGTTGATTTTTATTTAAAATAATGCCTTTTACAGTATGTGTGGGTGTGTGTATGTATATAAATATTTATTTATAAACTACATATACACATATTCCAAAGGCGGACCAGTGGTTTCATTGTATTGAATCTACCATTTGGGGCTGAATAAAATCAATACAACTCATCAGCAACTTTAAAACGAAACAATACAAAATAAAACACAGAGAAAAACACTCTTTAACGGGCGGTGTCGTTGCTAGAAGTACCTGTTGTAAAGATAGACTTAAGTAACCGATACAAAGAGATTCTGTTTACTGAAGGAAGAGAGTGGTAGCAGTAAGGGTAATGTAGGGCATGTGAGTGTATGTGTGTGCGCACATGTACCAGGGAACAGTTTGGAAAACCCCTCTAAAAAAATACAGGCCCTGTTTAAAATGAACGCATAAATCCATGAAGATGCAACAATTAAAGGTAGATACTTATTAAATAAAAAATATACTAAAATAATTTTTAAAAAATATAATATATAATAATAATAAAAATCTTTATATATAGATTATATATGGTATATATCTTATTTATATACATATATATTACATATATTGTATGTATATTTTATATATATATATATATATATATATTATATATACATCTTGTATATATATATATATTTTATATATATATATATATACATAAAATATATATACATAATATATGTACAATATATATATGTATATATATATATCTATATATATAGATAAAATATATATGCAATATGTATATGTATATATCTATATAGATAAAATATATATATCTATATATATATACATAAAATATATATGCAATATATATATGTGTGTATATATATATATAGATAAATATATATACAAAATATCTATGTATATATATATTATATAAATATATATAGATAAATATATATATACAATATATATATCTATATATATATTATATATGTATATATATATATATAGATAAAATATATATACAATATATATGTATATATATTATATCTATCAATCTATATATATATATATATAGATAAAATATATATACAATATATATGTATATATTATATATATATATATATATGTACATAAAATATATACATATATATATATATATACATAAAATATATATACAATATATATATATATATATATATATATATATATATATATATATATATATATACAATATCTATAATATAAAGCTGAACGTCTGTGTGAGTGTCTGGTCAGGAATAGGCTCCTATATGGTTGACTATCATAGAAAACTGATCACATATAATGATAGAAGATGTATCGAGACACAGGCATAGGTATGTTTGATCTGGCATATGATGATTCATTAAAATTATGGGGTCTGCGTTCGCGCCTGGTCCACAAACTATGAAAATAAAAAATTATAAAAATAAACGTTTACAAGTGTTTCAGATATAGATGTACATAATAATACTTGTTTTAACTTAAATAGGGATGGTATAATAAAATTGTGGGGTCTGCGTTTGCGACTGGCCTTCAGAGAATGGAAATAGGCACAAACTTTAATAAAGACTTTTCATGTCTATCTGCGTAAGTATACTTTGATAATTATGTTTCAGTTTGAAGAAATATGGTATAATAAAATAATGGGGTGTTCGTTCGCACCTGACCTACATAGGATGGAAATATGTCACAAAGTTTAACAAGGTTTTTTAATATATATCCACAGAATATTGTGATAAGTGTTTGAGTGTGAACAGGTATGGTATAATAATTTATGGGGTTTATCTATTTTATTTTTACTTTCATCATATTTTGCTTTGGTTTTGATACCATAAATTTCGAAGCTATCTCTATACAACCATTCCTTTTCATAACCTATCATCTATATATATAAAAGCGAAAATGTATGTATGTATGTATGTACGCTTCTCCTCGATGTCCACAAAAGGCTTCTTAAAACTTTTTATATCATCTATAAATTGTAATATCTCACACTTAACCACGGAGCTCGCCTGTCTATTTAATTTCATTGACTTTCAAACGTTAATTATTCCACATTTCCCGCATCAGCACACGTTACATTCGGTTTTCGGTATAAACAAAAAGCAAAACTCGCCACTAATCACAGGCCCAGAGCCAGTGATCTCTAGAGAGCTAAGTAACGTTTGTTTAATGTCGACTTCGTCATATCAGACGGTAGCTTTCATTTTTCACGGGCACCTGTTTTTTTTTTTTCACACATACCTACAAACACCCGGGCAATGCCGGTTACCCCTCGCTAGTACTTTCATAAATCAGAGTCCATTTTCTGTAGGTTGTTTTTGAACCCAGTCAACGACGGGCACTTTTGCTAGTATCTATATATATATATATATATGTATATATGTATGTAGGAAGACTGAGGTAGTGCCATCAGCCACACCCTACCCCAAAACAAGTTGAAGGCGTAAAGCAAAATCCACCAGAGTATAGATTTCCTGCGCGCAAGCTGAAAGTCGACGGTCATGATATCAATTATGTCAAGTCCTTTCCTTACCTTGGTAGCAAGGTGAACCAGGGCGGTTCTCTTGCTGATGAAATTGTCAACAGGATTGCTAAGGCCACTTCTGCCTTTGGAAATCTTCGCCATCGCTTGTGGAACGAAAGGGGTATCGACTAGACACAAAAATCCTTGTCTACCGTGCTGTTGTTCTTTCCATTCTTCTTTATGGATCCGAGTCATGGACTCCATACAGACATCACATTAATCAGCTGGACGTTTTCCACAAAAGCTGTCTACGCTCCATATGTGGCCTTAGCCTCCGCGACAAGGTATCAAATGCCGAATTATTCACAAACTGCAAAATATCTGGCATTGAATTATTCCTTATTCAATCGCAATTGCAGTGGGCTGGTCATGTATTGAGGATGCCCGATGACAGAATTCCAAAAATTGCGATGTACAGTCAATTTGAGGGTGGTAAAAGAATTGTCGGACGTCCTTGGTTTAGGTACAAAGACAAGTTGAAGAGTAACTTGTCTGCAGTGAACATACCATAGAAGAGTCTTGAAGATGAGGTGAATGACCGAAAAGGATGGAGATCAAGGTGTTTTGAAGGTCTCCAGAGGTTTCAATCTGAAAGCTTAAGGCAACTGAAAGGAAACAGAGTAAGAGCAAAACGACTAGCAGCCGCACCAATATCTGCAGCGTTAAATCCACATTCATGTTCTATTTGTGGCCTTGTCTGCAAGTCCCTTGCTGGACGAAAAACTCATCAGAGGCAAAAGCATAAATGAGTTTTAGAAATATGGGCTGTCCGAACCTCATACGTCGAAATCGACGGGAGAGTCTATCATATGTATGTATGCATATATATGTATATATATATATATATATGTATGTATATGTATGTATGTATGTATATATATATGTATGTATGTATGTATATATATATGTATGTATATACATGTATATATGTATATATATATGTATATATATATGTATGTATGTGTATATATGTATGTATATATATATGTATATATATGTATATGTATATATATGTATATTTATATATGTATATGTATATATATATATGTATATTTATATATGTATATGTATATATATGTATGTATGTATATATATGTATGTTTTTTTTTTTTTTTTTTTTTTATTACATTTTCACCCCAAAAAAGGCAAATTGCCACTTTGGTGTAGGGGGCTACTATCAGGGGCAACAACTACTGGGGTACTATGTAGGGATTTGGG
>NC_136514.1:66026807-66034307 GCF_053919585.1 Euprymna scolopes | reverse complement strand
CACCCTTTAATTAAAGAAAATATGACTAATTATCCCCCTTGCATTATGTAATTATACAAATAACATTAACTTACAGTTTCTTTCGAATTATAAACCGTGGCGTCTTTAAATCAAAAGTATGCTAACGGAAATAAATTATTGCACGGGCGTCCTTTTTGCAAATTTATCATTCGATAAGGGGAAAAGCTATAGCAAACATCTATACGAGTACTTTAACCATAGTTCCTGATTTCAAAAGGCGAAAAATTAAAAGGTAAATATTTGTACCTGTATTTTTATGTATATATTTGTATATCTATGTATATGTATATATGTGTCTATTTTTTCATATATATGCATGTATATATTTATGTATAATATTGTACTTAAACCAAATTTATATTTTACTCTATTTCTATTCTATCTCTAACCCATATTAATTTTCTTATCAATTTTAAATCCAGACCTTTATTTTAATTTTTTCCAGATACATCTGCCTTACTTTTAATGCTAGGTTTATTTATGGTGTCTTTTAAATTTAATAAAACCCTTCACAATTTGCTGATGAGGAAACCTTGTTTATTAAAAAACTATATGTAATAATTACTGTCCGTAACTTGATGTTTACCACAATAAAAACACTTTTTTCCGAAACGATCGTACAAATAATTGATTTTGTTGTTGTTCCTTCTTATGAAACCTATTTTTAATTTAATTAAAATTTGATTTTTAAATTTCAAATTATCAATCACATTACTAAATATATATATATTATATATATATATGTTTTTTATATATATATATATTTTATATATTTTATATATATATATATAATTAATATATATATACTTTATATATATATGAATTTTATATATATATATATTTTATATATATATATATTTTATATATATATATATTTTATATATATATATATTTTATATATATATATTTTATATATATATATATATATATATATTTTATATATATATATATTTTATATATATATATATTTTATATATATATATATTTTATATATATATATATATTTTATATATATATATATTTTATATATATATATATATATATTATATATATATATATATATTTTATATATATATATATATATTTTATATATATATATATATATTTTATATATATATATATATTTTATATATATATATATATATTTTATATATATATATATATTTTATATATATATATATATATTTTATATATATATATATATATTTTATATATATATATATATTTTATATATATATATATATATTTTATATATATATATATATATTTTATATATATATATATATATTTTATATATATATATATATATTTTATATATATATATATATATTTTATATATATATATATATATTTTATATATATATATATATATTTTATATATATATATATATTTTATATATATATATATATATTTTATATATATATATATATATATTTTATATATATATATATATATTTTATATATATATATATATATTTTATATATATATATATATATTTTATATATATATATATATTTTATATATATATATATTTTATATATATATATATATTTTATATATATATATATTTTATATATATATATATATTTTATATATATATATATTTTATATATATATATATATATATATTTTGTATAAATATATATTGTATATATATATATATATATATTTTGTATAAATATATATTGTATATATATATATATATATAGATATAGATATAGATATAGATATATAAATATATATAAATATATAAATGTAACTCTTGGTTCGTTCGCAATTAATAGTCTAAAAAAACCACTGGACGGATCACTTCCACGTTTTGGTATAATATGTTTACTATATCCATGAGTGTTTTTATATATTTCTTTTTAATTATAACATTATACTTAATTTTTCTATGATAAATAGGTGGTTTTCTTTGTACCGATTGCCCATTTTTTTTATGTAGGGACAATGATTTATTACCGCTTCCTGTCACGTGACCAATGTTTCCAATTTAGCGGTTTTCCTGCTAAATCTGGAGATTTCGTTTGCAATCTAGCAGGGAATTCTAGAAAATCTGGAGATATTTAGCACCCACACACCTGCAATTTTAGATTAAAAAATAAAGAAAAGCGCTTGAAAATACTTTAAAACATAAACTAAACTCATTCATGTAGGTAAAAAAAAGTAGCATTTATTGCCTTTGGTAACAATTATTTATTTATTAAATGTTTTTTTTTTTCACCTTTTTTTCGGCTAACCATTCTTAAATCTCACTATAAAATCGATTTTCCCAAGTACATTTCAAGGGGGGGGGGCATTCCAACCTCCGAAGTTTAGTTTTTTTGCAGTATATTTCAATTTAACTTTTATTATAAAAAGTGTGAGTTTATAGTTTGTTTCTTGCAAAAAAAAAAAAAATACCTTCTCTGAAAAAACATGTAAGCCTTCTGGGGAGCTAATTGCTTCAATATAATTCCAGAAACATATAGTGAGAAAACACGGAACATTTTATATATTGAATATACTACATTTATAATTTTTTTATCGTAGGAAGTTAAAATATGGAGTTTTTTTTGGGGGGGGGGGGTATTAGCGATTTTTGAAAATTTCAGATGATAAAAGTTAAAAATCTAGCGATTTTCTGGACATTTCTCCTGATCTCGTGGGTTTTTTTTTTAAATCTCAGGAAAGGATATTTTAGTCTCATAGGCTTAATGTAAACAGAATATGTTTACAATATCGGTAAATTTTCAATGGGTTTAATCAGATGATTATTGATAATGTAACCATGTGATTGAAATTTGATTTAAATTAACCACACGTGGTCGTTTTCCTATCAAATATTCATCGAAAAATGGTAGCTACAGACAAAATGAATGCCGACGCTCAAAGTGTATAAACATTTTCACCCCTCCCTTTACTAAAAATTCACCAAAAATCAGGAAATTAACCGATTTTAATGAAAATTTCAGTATTTATCAAATAATGATCGCAGAATATAATGAACTAAGTATTTTTACTTAACTCTTAGTGAAAATGTTTTATTTTGTTTAAACAAAAAATACCTTTACTAAAGTTATGGTTTTCAGTAGTAAATAAAAAACGCAAGAATTTATTTTTGCTTTTTTTTATTTAAATAAAGCATTGTAATTTGTAACAATAAAAAATAATTTTTTACAAGAACATTCCGAAAAAAAGCCCCTAAAGTCCGGATTAATGAATTCAATATAACTCGAAGAAACATAAATTTCTCGCATACTATTCAAAAAATTAAAGTTTAAATTAGATTCCTATTTCAGTCACCTAAATTATTTAGGGTGAAATGAGTTTAGGAATTTATAGCCAAGCCTTTTTTTTTTTTTTTTGCTTAAAAAAAATAGCATTAATACAGTAAGTTAGGTAAAATTTGCATAGAATGCTCTGCTTTACGGTTGTTGTAAAAATGGAACGGAAATTTGAATTTCGTTCCCTTTTAAATTCGGTACATTTTTACATTACGTCCAACTCATCGTTCATATTCGACACGTCAACTTTTATAGCTTTTCGGGTATGCTGGCAAGGTTAGGGGTATCTATTCCAAAAGCCGTTCTAACATGGGTAGATTGGTAGGTGTGTCAGAAATTTTGTGAAAAATAGTGAATAATTCCACCCCGTTTTTCCAAGCTTATAACTCCTCAAAAAATGTAATTCAAGCCCTAATTTTTTTTTCAATTAAAGGAGCAAGGACCAAGGTTTCATTAAAAAAAAAAAACAAAAAAAAAAAACAAACAACGTGTTTTTTTTAAAAAAAGATTTTAAACTTCGGACTTCACAGTTAAATTTCTAAAAACACTACTTTTTTTTTGTTTTAAATTTTAATAAATTATTTATTGACCTTTTCTCTTCAATTTGTGATATATAAAACTTTGGTCAGTAAATTAATTATTTACTTTTTAACAGACACTTGAAAATGGGGGGGGGGCGTGAATTAAAAAAAACGTTTGTCTAAAATATTATATTCAGTTTATTGGTAAGAGTATAGAATTTCACATTGATCCTGAAAATATTGTAAAAATAGAATCAATAGAAAAATTTTGATAGATTTTTAAAGTTTAAAAATTGAAAAATATTGAGTTTGTAAAATTGATTACTGTTTTTTAAAAAATAAAATAAATATTTATTACTTTTAAAACAACTTTAATAGTTTATTTTGGAAGTATAATCCATAAAGAAAATAAACAACCCACTTTTAAAAGAGAAATTACGAGTTTTTTATATTTTATTCACAGTTTCGTGATAGGGGGTGTCAAAAATTCCTACAAAAATTCTGATACATCTACTAGATTGGAGTGTTTATTCGTTGTAAACGTACCCGACAACCTATAAATGTTGACATTTCCAATGTGAATGGTAAGCTGGACTTATGCAAAAAATAACAAAAAGATATACCACACTGACTTTTTCGTTTAAAAATGGAATTATTTCCCTTTCGTTATTAACTTTTTTTTTTTTTTTTTTTTAAATATTTTGTGTTTTATATACATAAAGTACAATTGTTGAATGTTACTGTTTTGATTATATTCGTTTGGGGGGGGCACAATTAAAAAATTTAAAAAGATTAAAACGGAGCGAAATTTAAGTTTCCGTTCCATTTTTACAACAACCATAAAACAGCGCATACACAGCAAGTTTTATTGTAATTTATAAGCATAATGTTGAAACACTAAATCAACATTTTATTTATTTTTCTGCATAATTAATGATGGAAGTATTTTCTGTTTATTTTCTGAACATCTGTTAAAAAAAAAATAATTTGTACATTCTCTTGAAAAAAAGAATCAAACTTTTCTCTACATTCACATAACTATTTACAGTGTTCATATAAAGCATTCATCTGTTCATTTTATAATAAAATTCCGTTTTCAAAGAGAAACGTTTACTGCCAAATTTCTTTTAAAAAAAAAAAAAGTGCAAGTTTTCCTGAAAAAAAAAACTTTCACCTAACAATTTATGGTAAAAAATTAATCTTGTTTTGGGGAAAAAAACAACTTTTATTGATTAAAAAAATTGCAAAAAATAATAAAAGTAAATAAACAAACAAAACGCAATTTTTCTTGAGGAATGTGTTCCATTTTAACAAACTGAGCCACAGCAACGTGTGGCCGGGTACAGCTAGTATATTTTATATATATATATTTTATATATATACATATATATATGTGTTGTGTATATATATATATATGTTTTATATTTATATTTTATATCTGTATATATATATGTTTATATATATATTTTATATATGTATATATATATATATATATATATTTTATATATATATTATATATATATATATATCCTTCTGGAACTCACGGCAGTTATTCCTCAGAATCTTGCTTTCAGGTACCTACAATACCGTCCAGCAGTCAAACTTCAGAAAGCGTGCGTTGGGCAGACAGATAAACTCAAATTAACATAACGAAAACGACTATTATGTTGAAAACGCTTTATTAATTAGGTAAAAAAATCTGAAACAAAAACAAAACAAATAGTTAAAAGAAGAAAACATAATTAAACAAAAGGAAATAATACATAAGAATAATTATATTTTGGACAGGCTTCCAAATTAACAGATTCTGGGATATCTTATCTTTTTCAATCAACTGTTAGGTGAAAGTCCGTAACAGTTAGAAAAGTGTCTTTTCTCCATTAAATTGTTTGGTGAAAGTCTGGAGCGGCTAAAAAATGTATTTTTCTGTTTTTTTTTATTAAATCGTTAGGTGAAAGTATGGAGCGGTTAGAAAATGTCTTTTTCTGTTTTTTTTATTAAATCGTTAGGTGAAAGTATGGAGTGGTTAGAAAATGTCTTTTCTTTTTTTTTATTAAATCGTTAGGTGAAAGTATAGAGTGGTTAGAAAATGTCTTTTTCTGTTTTTTTTATTAAATCGTTAGGTGAAAGTATGGAGTGGTTAGAAAATGTCTTTTCTTTTTTTTATTAAATTGTTAGGTGAAAGTATGGAGCGGTTAGAAAATGTCTTTTTTCTTTTTTATTAAGTCATTGGGTGAAAGTATGGAATAGTTATGTCTCTTTTTCTACAAAAGTTGTTATTCTAGTACGGCGCATAAACTACACAAGCGCCCACGAAATAAAAATAGGAATAGAAGTCTGAGAAAAGATATAAGTTCTGTGCGAGCGAAGAAGGAGAGAATAAATTAGAATTTCTCCAAATTGAATATATAAGTCACACACTAGATTAATTAAACAGAAATAGGGTTTCAGGTTTTTCAAAGAAGGAATAGGCAGGTAAAGGAATAATGGGATGTTCTGAACATACCTCATGGTTTAGAATGGGAGAAGCCCAGTCCATGCGTATCGTTTCAAATTCCGCGGTGAAAAGGAGGAAGGACAGAATCGAAAACAAGACCAGGACGAGATCGCGTGGAACCCGAAGTTCTAGAAGGATAGCAATATGAAATTTTTCCTTTTCTTTTTGTTTTTATTTGGAATGCCTAAATGGGTAAGTTTTCCATTAAAGAAAAATCAGGAAGGCAAGAAATAAGAAAGAAAACTATATAAAAAAAAACTCGCACAGAGATGAATGAGAACGAGGCACGAGGCACCGGTGCTCTTAAAGCATGTGTCCCTTGGTATTGTCAAAGTTACATGTGAATAGAAATGTATGTTCTTCCTCAAAGTTCTCAACGTTTTTTACGGAGTCGATTTTAGAGCATTTATATCGACATTGGAAACTTGTGTGGTTGGGTCGTTCACAATTATAGCAGATAATTTTATTCTTTTTCTTGGAAAAATTACTTTTGGAGAATACGTTGCGGTGAGGTGCATGATGTGGTGGTGTCTGCTTTCGAGAAGCATTTTTGAACTTCATAATATTGCTGGAGTTATTATTGTCCATGAGCATACGATTAGTCTCTTCGTAACTGCGCAATGCCACTTTAAATTCGCTGAAATTTATGGGTTTGTCTTTCTGGGTTATAACAGTTGTAAATGGTTTAAAATCGGCTGGAAGTCCCTTGAGGGTCATTGATATCAATAAGTTATCGCTGAGAGTTTTAAGGCATTGGCGGTTGTTTTTGCCCATAAAACGTAGTCGGTAATCGTTTCATCCTCATTACGTTTCAGAGATGTAAGTTCTGTATATAGCGATATAATTTTCGGTTTCCCTTTTGATAAATAATTTTCTCTTAATATGTTCAATGCTTTCCTTGCATTATCCAATAATCAGAGACAGATTCTATCGTCTAAACATTGAATCATTTCTGGAAAAACAGTCACGTTTTTTTCGAGAAATTCGGGATCGTTTGGATTCTCTGTTGGAGATTGTATGACTTTGTGCAGTTTTCGAATCCTTAGATATCCCAGAAATTTTACCTGCCACAATTCGAATTTAGATTCCGATCCGTCAAAGAAAAGACGGTGGCTGGGCGCATAAGTTTTGAGATATTGTGTTGAACAAAGCTGGCGGCGTAGTTCAGATCAGTAACCGAGATGGCGACC
>NC_136514.1:65964307-66019307 GCF_053919585.1 Euprymna scolopes | reverse complement strand
ATTTTTCATTTAATCTTCAACATCAAAAATCATTCATTGATTGAGTGAAACAACTACTGCTACTCTCCGTTAGCTTTTCTCATTTTTCCTTTAACGCTCATCCTCATTGTCGCCTCCCTTTTCTTTATTGATGACAGCATCAGTGAAAGTGTTGACTACTGCAACTATAAAACTTACTATTAGAATAGTCCATTATAAACAATATTGGAATAGTCCATTATAAACAATATTGGAATAGTCCATTATAAACAATATTGGAATAGTCCATTATAAACAATATTGGAATAGTCCATTATAAACAATATTGGAATAGTCCATTATAAACAATATTGGAATAGTCCATTATAAACAAAAACAAATATCACTACAAGCTGTACCATTACTTAATCCATGGTTGAGGAAAGAGAGCGAGTAAGAGTGTTACGGAAATAGCAAGTGACTAATATGGCATTTTCCCTTTTTATTTAAAAAGATTTAACTGACTTTGCATATATAATATTTCCCTAATTCAAACAATTTAAATAGCTGTCGGTTTTTTTTTTCTAGTTGGTTTAAACAGGCTTCTATATTCAAAATTATCTGAATATTTTCTGTCTAAAATTAACAGAGAAATACATATTCTGATTGAAATACATATTCTGATCGAAATGCAGAGTGATATAATTTTGCCCTGTTAATTGTTGGTATAAAATAAATTTGTCTTCATTGTTTTGATTGAATTTTTAAATTTTTTATAAGGATGTTCAATGGAATGATATTGATTATATGGAAAGATATCTGGACTGGACATATGACACGAAAAACTTTGCCGAGCTGCCAGAAATTGTTGCTGATTTACATGCCCATGGCCAACATCATGTGATGATTGTGGTAATTTTTTGTTTTTGTTTTAACAGTAAAAACCAAAGTACAAAACAAAAAACAAAATCACTTCTTTCATTAGATTTTGTTTCCATTTGTCTTCATTTGTTTCTTCATTTTAAAACATCATTCAATCAATAAGTCCTAGGCCTGACATATAGATTTAGCCACTAATGAAAAAGCCATATTATTATCATAATTTGTACTAACATTCAAATTACACATGTTAATATTTGAGCTCAATTAGACTATTAGTTTACAAATTACAGTTATTTAAGTGGATCTACTGTTGAAACTCTTCACAAAACAATGAATTGTAGTTGTTCTGGAAAACATAAAATGTTAAAAAATTGGCCAATCGTAAATTGAAGTTGTGATAGCAGAAAAGCTAGAAATATCAGAAGGAAGTGCATCATTGCTTTTTTTTGTGAAAAAAAAACTGTCAATGAGAAAACTGTTCAAAGCAAATGTGTGTTTGCTTAGTTGACCAAAAACGATAACATGTTTATAATTCAATACATTGTTTGCAACCATTTCAACACAACAAAAAGGAGTTTTTGCATCAATATGTGACAAAATGGATGAAATGTGGATCACCTATTTCACACTGGAGCAGGTGAAAGCCATCTGGACTGACTAAAGATGTAAACATCAGCAGGTAAGCCTCTATATTTTGGGATGCTTAATGTATTTTGTTCATCTATTAGCTTGAAAAAGGAAGAACAATCAATAGCTAATATTATATAGCATTATTGGTGTGTTTGAAGGAATAAATTGCCAAAAATGGCTGCAAATGAAGTGCTTTTTCACCAAAACAATGCACCATATCAAAAGATTGAAGATGTGGTTAACTTGTTACCATTATACTTAGAAATAGGAAGCCCTCACAATATACCAGTAAATGCGGGAAGAAGACAAAGGAAACTTTGCGCTGGTTGAAAAGCAACTGAAATTAGCATTCGCAGAGGGATCCTTTGAGGCACTTGGCAAGTTTTCAAAATTGAAATGGCCTGCTGAGTTAGTCAATGTCTTCGCCTCTGAGATTAGGAGACTGGCAGGATTGGCTAGTTATGTGTGGAAGAACTTTGAAATGCTGAATCATTTCCTGGAAGAAGTTTCTGCAAATCTGTAGAGAATAACAGAATAATGGAGGTGGATGATCTCTTGGCCACACTAGAGTTCTGATTAAGAAGGTCAAAGGTGTGGGTGCGGCTACAAGTGGAAGTGCATGTATAAAACCTCCCTTGAATAAAGAGAGGCAGGTGGCAAGGAAACAGGAGGGTAGTTTTCCATAAAGTGTTTCCGGTGCCAGGATCCCCACCTGATTAAAGATTAAGGAACCAAGACCAGGGATCACCTGCTATCGTTGTGGTCGAGTGGGACACATCAGCAGAAACTGTGTCGCCTCCTGAGACCAGGGAAACAAGTAAAGGTTGCGCCAGTACTTACCCCCTCTGTGTGAAAATGGCGCCAGATGAATCATTGCTACATTTAGCGGTAGTTGTCAATGGAAAAAGAGCCATAGCCCTTGTTGACACAGGCTGCACAACGACGCTGTTAGCAAGGAATGTTGCTAAATCATGGAGCGGAGCCAGCATTATCAGGACCGTGTACGGCAGGGAAGTGAGATGCCTGGGAGAGATGACAGCTGAAGTGATGGTGAAAGGTGGCCCATTGTGCTGCAAGCACTTGTGTTGGATCGTCTGGTTGGTGGTGTTGACATGGTGCTAGATATGAAGGCAATCAACCAGCTGGGGAACGCTACAGTGCAGGGAGACCAAGTGACTTTTGGATGCCTCAGTGCAACAGGGATGGCAGGAGTAAAACATTAAAACACATAAACCAGAGGCTTGCTGTATCGAGAATACAGACAAAAACGAATTTGAGAAAGAAGTGGAGAGGTAGAGAGAAGAGGGAATTCTTGGTCAGGAGAAGAAAGAGGAGTGCTGCCACTTATAGCAATTGTTCAGCTTACCAAGAACAAGGTTAGACCTGTACTAGACTTCAGGAAGCTAAACCTGTAGCCTGCCATACTGGAGAGAGAATCGATGTATGCAAAGAGGTCTTGAGGAAATGGAGGAGGATGGAGTGGGCCAATAAGATCTTAGATCTAAAGTTGGCCAATTTGCAGATTCACATGGACGAAAAGCAGTACCAACAGGCCAAGTATAAGGGATAGTTGTAATGTCTGACAAGGTTGGGCTTAGGCTAAGTTCAGCTCAGAAAATTATGACTGCTGTACTGAAGATGGTATTGAAGAAAAACTGTGAAGTGGGCAGGGCCACTAGTTCATATATTGATGACATCCTTGTAGAGGTGACAGCAGAGAGCATGAAAGATCATGTTAAGGAATATTGATTAACTGCGAAACTAGCAGACAGTGGAGCAACTTTGGGATTGAAACTGTGGTAAGATGGAAAAGAAACTTGTCTTGAAACGAGGAAATGAAATACCTGAAGTTGGGACTGAATTGGCAAAACCAGAACTTTTCTCAGTCTGCGTGAAGTTAGTGGGACGCTATTCTGTTGCTGTTTGGCTCAGGATGGCATGAAGTTTTATAAAACAGCAGCTAGGTACTGACTGCTAGGAGGGCCATGTGATGAAGGAGGTTGTAAATATGATAAGAAAAGTCATCATGAGAAGGTGAACCCAGTGAAGGGAGAATGGTATGTAAACAATAGAGAAGAGGGAGCAATATGGTGCGATACAAGTAGCCTGGCATTGGATGTCATATTGGAGATAGGAGATGTGACTCTGGAAGACGCAGCATGACTATAAAAGAAAAATGACTACTCTCATATAAATATTGCTGGGCTAGATGCCAGTCGATTGACCCCGGACTGTCCAGATATGAGGCAGGAGAACTGCATATGGCGGAGGAGTGGAAACAGTTAGCCATTGATGTCATGCACTATCGCTACAAACTGCAGCTATTAATGGTTGACTGTGGACCAGGGAGATTTGCTATCTGGAGAGAGATTAAGTCGGAAACTGCGTGGGAGATCAGAAAAGTTGTTGAGGAAGTATTTTTGGAGAGAGTTGCAGAGTTGTTGATGGACAATGGCCCTGCTTTTCGGTCAAAAGTTTTCAAGAAGGTGTGTGACAAGTTAGGTGTTCGGCAATTTTTTAGGGCAGGATATTGACCAAGTGGCAACAGATTAGTAAAAAGGCATCATTGTACCTCATCATCAAGGCTGCTGCAGAGAGAAGCTACATCTCGCCCATGGAGGCAGTATTCTGAAAGCAACAGTACCTCATAGGGCCATCTTTACTTATGAGTGGTGGCATCCTTACAACAAAACTGCAGGAGTTAAAAGTGAGAAAGCTACTTTCGAAGTGGGTGAGAAGGTGTGGGTAAATGTGTACTACTCACTGCGGAAGAGGAGTAGTAACGGGGATGCAGTCAAAGAATGGTGTAATTGTAGATTGCATTCCTTGATATATCTTAGGCCTCATGTTTCCCTGCTGGTGGACAATAATGGTTGTTGTTATATCGTGGAATGCGTTCGATCAATATAACATAAAATATCTTACCGCAGGGAGTCCAGCCTTCACGTTGAGTATGTAAGAGCTCATGAGAAAAGAAACATAACACTTACGAACAAAGCTGCGATTGAGGACATTTGCTGGTTGCGACCGGCGAACAACGCTGCTCATATCAACCTAACAGAGCTCGATGTTGTGATAAAAGGTATCAACCTGGCACTCCAGTGGAAAGTCAGGAAATTACGCATACACACAGATTCACTATGTGTGTAGCACTGGATATTAGATACACTGACAGGCAAGACCAGGGTGCGCACTAAGGCAGCCAGCGAGAAGCTGAGCAGACGGAGGTTGGAGACCGTAAAAAAGTTGGTAACAGAGTACAACCTGTCTGTGGATGCGGTACTGGTCACTTCAAATTGCAACCTTGCTGATAGGCTCACTCGGGTGCCACAAAGATGGTATGACACCATGAAGAAGAAAGCCGAGCCAGTACCATTATGTGCTCCTCTATTGAGGTGGCGGATGAAATCAGGAAGATACACCACCTCGGTAGACACCCCAGAGTGAGACGGACATGTTATTTTGTGCAGTTTTCCAATCTGTCAGTGTCCAAAAGTGCAGTGAAAGCAGTAGTCAAGGAATGCCAAACATGCCAGTCAATCGACCCCGCCCCGGCCAGATGGTGGAAAGGTCAGCTGGGAGTAGACGCGACTTGGAGCCGACAAGGTATGAACATAACCCACTACGGCAGTCAGCACTTCCTCACCCTGATCAATTGTGGACCAACAAGGTTTGCAATCTGGCGTCTGTTAATAAGACAGGATTCCTCCAGTGTACTCCATGAATTGGAGTCCATATTTTATGAGAGGGAGCCACCTCTTACATAACAATATATGTTTATTAAGAGACACACACACACCCACTTAACTACATTTCAAACAGATTAAAGTTAGAAGTCCAAATAGGATAAATGAATGAACGAGAATGATGTTCATCTCACCATTTTCAAAGTCACTCTATTTTCCCTCTACTGTCCACTTGCGGTTGTTGATCTCACGAGAAATCATGAGAAATTAAAGTTTAGGACTATGTACAAAGGGAAGCGACTTTGCCCAAAGAAGCAAAGAGTAACTCCCCTTTGCATTATAAATTTGTTTGATCCCAACATCTCCCCTTTAAATTTTGTCGCTGGTACAACTTCAGTTGGGGATACACCTGCAAATGTTGTATTGGACAACCGGTGCGAGCTGACTTCCAGATGTTAGATTCTTGCACTCCATCTTCAGTGTTCTGAGAAGCTTCTGGTGTTTGTTGTGGCAAGTTGAAGGTGTCCAACAAGATGTTTAGTGGAATAGAGTGATCTGGTATTCTGTCTGGAAGATGTGATGGTCACAGTTGGTTGGAGTGTCGAACCCAAATTGAATTTTGGATATTTACCTCATACGTTACATTTCCGGTTCGTCGGTTTGTCTGGTAGCCTTTTGTTAAGACTTGTTGACTTGGTAAGAATGTTCTTTGGACTGAACCATGGTGGTGGTTGTACTACCGTTCCATTTTTGTGTTCCTCTTGATGGAATGATGTGGTTTGGGGCGTAGGACATCGATATGTAAGCGGATTTTCCGATTCATCAAGCATTTCGCTGGCGAGCTACTGTTTGGTGTGTTAGGGTTTGGTGTAGCTTGTCAAGAAGGTCAAGAAGGTTTCAAGTATCTCTGATGTTGTCCCTTCTCCCTTGAGTTTTAAAAGGGTTCTTTTAAAGGTGTCCACAAGACATTCAACTTGACCGTTCGACTGTGAAATGGTGGTGTGCGAATGTGGTTGATACCGTTTTGTTGGCAGAAAGTCGAAAACTTGACTGAGCTAAAAGCGGTGCCGTTGTCAGAGACCAGTCTCAGGAATGCCAAATCTGCTGAAAATCTTCGGAAGTTTGGAAATTGTTTCCTCAGAAGTAATGTGGTTCATTTGGAATATCTCAGGCCATTTGCTGTAGGCATCTACAACAACGAGAAAGGATTGTCCATTTGTGGGCCCTGTGAAATCCATGTGGAGGCATGACCAGGGGGAATCTGGAATAGGCCATGAAGAATGTATAGGTTTTCGAGGGGATTTAGCTGCTGACATTTAGAGCAAGTGCGTGCAAGATCTTCCAGCTGCTTATCCATTTTTGGCGAATAAACATATCCACGTGCTAATGCTTTTATGCAACTGATGCCTTGGTGTCCGAAATGGAATTGTTTTAGAATTCTGTTTTGCAATGATGAGGGAATGATGACCCGTTCGGTAAGGAGAAATATACCATCAACCTCAGATAAGGAAGATTTCCATTGAAAGAATGGTAGTAACTGTTTGTTTGGGGGTACTGCTGGCCACTTGGTACGGTGGTAGTGGATGACTTGTAGTAGAGTGTCAGAAGCTGTAGCTTCTTTAATCATGTCAGAAGTAACCGGTAGCTATGAGCATTGAAGAGATTTCTGGCTCCAGAGATATTGCTGCAATAACAGAGTCTTCAGGTAGCCTCTGGTGTGTACTAATTAATCTTGACAGGGCATCTGCATGTCCAATCGAATTGGTTGAAAGGTACTTTATTGTAAAATTGTAGTTCAATAATGTGGTAGCCCATTGTTGTAGTCGATTGGCAGTATACACTGGGATACCTTATCTTGGATCCAAAAATGCTCACCAAAGGTTTATGGTCTGTAACCAAAGTAAAGTGATGTCCGTAGATCATTTGGAACTTCTTTACAGCATATATTATCGCGAAGGCTTCTTTCTCAATTTGACTGTAGTTCCTTTCTGCAGGTATCAATGACCTAGATGCATGAGCGATAGCTTTCTGACTGCCATCAGGAAAAATGTGAGAGATCACAACTCCAACACCATAGTCAGAAGCATCGGAAACCACAATGTCCAAAGATGGATTAAAATGGGCCAAGAGAAGATCTGAAGAGAGTAAATAAAACTTAGATTTTTGGCAAAAGCAGCTTTGCATTGTTTGCAATCCCTTTTTTCGGATGTGGTGTAAATCTGGTAAAAATAAGCTGTAATGGATTACCAATCCAAGGAAAGAACGTAGAGTTTTGACGTCTGTTGGAGCTGGCATTGTTTTGTATGGCTGATATGTTCTCTGGATTGGGTCGTCGACCTATTTTGTCAAAGATGAAACCCTAGATATTTTATTGACGTTCGGTAGAATTGACATTTTTAGCTGATACATGGAAACCATACTGTTGGATCCTATCAAGTACAGTGATCAGATGTTGTAGGAGTTCATCCTGGGATGTGCCAGAGATCATGATGCCATCAATAAATGCTGTGGCTCCTGTTATGCCTGTCAGCATCACATCCATGGTCTGTTGGAATATAGATGGGGCAGTTTTAACCCCGAAAGGAAGAAAGTTGTATCGGAATAATCCCTTGTGAGTGTTGATTGTAAGGAGCTCCTTGGAGTCCTCATCAACTTTGATTTGTAGGAATGCTTCAGAAAGATCAATTTTTGCAAAACAGGTTCCCCTGTTTAACTTGGCAAAAAGGTCTTCAGGTATTGACAGGGGATATTGGTGTGGATCTAGTGCATTATTTAATCCCGTGGAATAATCAGCACAGATGCAAACTTTGCCATTTGCTTTTCGGACCACAACAATAGGGGCTGCTCATCTGGAGTAGTTTGTTGGTTCTATTACTCCAGCTTCTCTAAGTCGATCCAATTCCCTTTCAACTATGATGAGAGCTGCTGGGTCCAAATATCTGCTTACAATGTGAGCGTGGCTTTCATTTTTGTGCAACATCCCAAATCCTCTCGAAAAACTTAACTTAGACTTATACATCTGTGTAAAATGCTTTTCAGTGTCCTGAACTGACTTAAGAGAAAATGTGTTGAAGACAGATTCCAATGGGACCGTGAAGAGATTGAGTTCTTCAATCCAGTCCAAACCGATCAGGTTTAGATCAGTGTCTGTTACATAACAGGTTCCGGCGAATACTCTGTCTTGGAAGGAAACAGAGCAATTCAGCTTCCCAGCAAATTGGATATCATTCCCAGATGCCCTCTTGACAACATGATTGGTTTGTAATAGGTCCGGTTTCCAATTTTTGTCCATGTTTTGCGCAAGAGTAATGTCTGCTGCTGTGCCGAATTGGAAACAACCTGGACGCTTATTTAATCCGACACATGTATTTTCTGCAAGATTTGTAATCGATCTTAAATGAGGCAGACACTGAATTTGATTTCCTCAGCTAATTTTTCTTTTTGTAATTTTGCTGAGTAAGGGATTTGGCCTCAGGGGGATGACAAAAATTTTCTTTGTGGCCATGTTTATGATACACTTGGCACTTGTGTTTTCCGAAGGGACAAAAACGAGCATAGTGCCATTCACCGCAGGACCAGCATGCAAACGGTGGTTCTTTATTCAAAACTTTGGGTCTACTATTTGAGTTTATGTGTGACGTTAGTGAATGTAGTGTGTGTTGCTGCTGGACCAACAGTGTGTCCTTTTTTATGTTTAACAACCTGTTACACTCAGTTGTCTCGTTCTGAACGGTTATGTTTTTATCTGTTTCAAGCTTTACTAGCAGTCAGAAACATAATTCTGAATCATTTGGTGACTGTAGACCTGTTATAAAAATTAAACATTTAAATTGGTCCCCAGTCACTGTCTGGAGGTGAAATCTATCGCACTCGTGATTCACACGTCCGACATAAGTGACAAACTCGTCAGACTGGTTTTTCGAAAGTTTGAAACAGTTATATCGAATATTGAATAGTCTAGTATTGAAATTAAAGTTTTCCTTTTAACTGCCGAATACTGTTAAGTGTTAATGCAAAAAAAAAAAAGAGGTTTTTCTTCTTCAGCTTGCAACGCTCTCGGCACACACAAAAAAACGACAATCCTTTTCCTCTTCCAGTCTCTATGTTCATAGAAAATCCATCTTTCTTTCTTCCCACTGACACGCGAATTTACATTTAAACCACACCCAGTGAACAATTTTCCCAACTTTTATATCCTATCTAGAAAAAAAAAGGAAGAGACAGGTAAAAAAAATAGCTTCTCCCATCATGCCCTGCCTTTCCAAGATGCCTTTCGTGTATATAAATGAGCTAGCCATCCTTTCCTTCTTCTTTCCCAAAGAGCAATACAGATACGCCTGGTATGTTTTTTTTTTCTTTCTAACCATATACCCACCACGCCCCCCCCCCCCCTGATCTTAGAGATCAATAAGACACTTCATAATCATTCATCCAAGCAGGCTTCCTCCTCTCCTCCTCTGGGGGACAACTTCTTAGGGGTTGACGTTTTCAGGTTCACTACAGACATTTTCGTCTGGTTGTAAAGAACCACAACGTGGGGCGAAGTCGAATTGGGGTGCATTGTTAGCTTCTTGGTGGATCTCGACTTCCTCCTTTTCACTGCCATCAGTGCACACCGGCAGGGTTACACAACGCAGATCTAGGATATGCCAGGGAATGCCATTCACCATTATGTTGTTCTTCGACTGCGTTCCCGTTACGACCCCCCCTCCCCCAGCGAGTGGTACATTTTGCATTGGGGGGCTTCACCCACACCTCCTCGCCCACTTTAATGGTAGCTTCTTCACCCTCAATTCCTACCGTTTTGTTGCACGGATGCTGCCACTTATATGCGAAGATGGCTCTATGAGGCACAGTTGTCTCATCTTGTCTGGTTTTCGGTGAGATGTTGTACCAAAACACCGCCTCCATGGGTGAAATGTTGCTATTTTTCCACAGCAACCTTGATGGTGCGATGATTCCTCTCCACTATCCCATTGCCACTCGGCTGATACGCTGCCCTAAAAAATTGCCTTACTCCCCACTTATCACACACCTCTTTAAAGGCTTCTGATCGGAAAGTGGGGCCATTGTCCATTAACAGTTCCTCAACCAGCCCTCTCTCCAAAAATATTTCTTTGATGACCCCTCCGATCGCCCATGCAGCTTCTGCCCTGATCTCTCTCCATATGGCAAACTTCCCCGGTCCACAGTCGATCATCGACAGATACAGTTTATGGCGATAATGGGTCACATCAATGGCCAATCGCTTCCAATTCTGCCGCAATGTGTAACTCTCCTGCTTCGTGTCTGGATGGTCAGGGGTCTATCGATTGGCATCCCTGACAGTGCTCCACTACCTCCCTGACCTCCTTCTTGGTGGTTTCCGGGTAAACCTCTCTTGCCAGGAATAACACCCGTTCTTGGCCAAAGTGATGCATTTCATGTAATTTTTTAACTTCCTCCCCTGCAGAGCATACTGAAGAAACCTCCTTTCTCTCTTGCAGCCAGGCCTTCCTTACCCGTGTCATCGAATCCGCCTTGTTCTTTTCTGATGGGACCAGTACTACAGATACCTTCAACTGGAATTCCGCTATCAAATCTGCAAGTGCTCCAAGCCTGCGCTTGATCAGCATTTCTGCAGCACTTCTGGTCCTAACTCTCTTATTGCCAGTCACTGCCGACCTGATCCATGAAACTACCGTTGCCAAATCGGATTTGGTTTCAATCATTTTCAATCCCCACTTCAGGGCCAGATTGATTCATAGCGGCCTCCAGTTTGGCTACGTTGATATGGGATTAGTCGTTTTTCTTTCTTAGCCACGCCGCATCTTCCACAGTTACACCTCCCATCTCTAATACGACGCCCAATGTCAGACTGCTGGCATCGCACCAAATCACCCCCGCGTCTCCGCTGCTGACGTACTATTCCCCGTTACTGGGTCTTCTTTCGTCACTCTTGCAATGATTTCTTGTAGCATGTTCGTGACCTTCGTCACACGGCCCTCCCAGCCATCAGTGCCCGTTTGTTGTTTAATAAAGCTGCACGCTATCCTGAGCCAGCCGGCGATTGGATAGTGTCCCACCAGTCTCCCGCAGACCGAGAAGAGTTCTCGTTTTGTCAGGTCAGTTCCGATTTCGAGTATTGCATTCCCTCGTCTAAAGAGAAGGCTTCCTTTGCATCTTGGCAGAGTTTCAACCTCAACGCCGCTCCTCCATCCAGGGACTCCACCGGTTTTGCAGTCAACCCATACCTCGCAACATGACCTCTCACTTTCTCTGCTGTCACCTCTGCTTCCTCTACGAGAATGCCGTCAGTGTACGAACTAGTGGCCTTATCCACTATACAGTCTTTACTCAGCACGGTCTTCAGCACAGTAGTCATAATTTTGGGGGCTGAGCTCAGCCCAAAGCCTAACCTCGTCAGGCAATACATCTTCCCCTTGTACCGGACCAATTGATGTTGCCAGAGTTTTTCATCTACATGAATCTGGAGATAAGCCGACTTCAGATCGACAATCTTAGTGGCCCATTCCATCCTCCTCCATTTTCTCATAACATCTTCGCATATATCAATTCGCTTTCCAGTGTGGCAGGCTACGTATCTGTTTAATTCTCTGAAATCCAGTATCGGTCTAACTTTGTTCTTTGTGGGTTGAACAACTGCCAGTAATGGTAGCACTCTTTTTTCTTCCCCTGTCCACGGTTTCAGAATTCCTTCCTCTATCCACCTCTCCACTTCTTCCTCGAATCCTTTTCTTATTTCTCCTCGCAGTGTTTTCTCGTAGCAGCTTACTTTGTTTCGTAGTTCCGGAGGCCCGGAAATCCATTTCCATTCCACCGTCCACCTCTCACCATCGAACCTCGCCAGGAAATCCTCATCCTCAATGCAGCAAGCCTCCAGTGTTTGCGTTCTGATATTTCTATCACCTTCCACTCCTGCCATTCCTACTGTGCCGAGGTGTCCGAAAGTTACTTGGCCCTCTCTCAACGTACCAGTTGGTTGATCACACTTACACCTAAAACCACATCAACATCACCAACCAGACGATCCAACACCAGGGCTCGTAGTCTAATAGGCACACCTTGCACCAGTACTTCCGCTGTTGTCTCTCCTAGGCATTTCACCTCCCTGCCATCCACGGTCTTAATACTCCTGGTTCCGCTCCATGATTTAGCAACATTCTTCGTTACCAATGTTGTGGTTCAGCCTGAGTCAACAAGGGCCATGGCTCTCTTCCCATTGACTACTACTGGTAACTGAGGCAACGTTTCGTTATGCGCCATTTCCACATAGAAGGGGGAACCACTGGCGCAATGGCTCCCCTTTACTCATTTCCCTGGTCCCGTGTAGCAACACAATAGTGGCTAATGTGCCCCACTCGTTCACATCGGTAGCAGGTGATCCCCGGTCTCAGCTCTTTGCAGTTCTTGAGCAAGTGAGGAACCTGGCACTGGAAGCACTTGATGGCAGGCCTCCCCTCCTATCGCCTCGCTGCCTGTCTCTCGTCATTCAAGTGGCGCCTCATGCACTTATTTCCACTCACAGCTGCAGCCACAATTGGGCCCTTGACATTCTTGACTAGGATTTTGGCGTGGATCAAGAGATCGTCCACTTCCATTGTATTGATCTCAGTGATTCTCTGCATGTTCGCAGAGATTTCTTCTGGGAAGCCGTTCACTAGGTATAGCTTTACCGTCATCTCCAAACTCCTTCCTACGTAACCAGCCAATCCTGCCAGTCTCCTGATCTCTGCAGCAAAGACGTCAGCAGACTCGCCAGTCCACCTCAAACTTGCAAACTTGCTGAGTGCTTCAAATGGACTCTCAGTGAAAGCCAATTTCACTCTTTGCTCCACTGAGGCAAGGTCTCCCTTATCTTCATCACGCATCTGCTGGTAAATAGTGAGGGCTTCCCCCTCTAAGTAGAGCGGCAGCAGAGTGACCACGTCTTCGATTTTTGCAACCTTGCCACCATCTTTAATTTTTCCAGCCATTTAATTAGGTCACCCTCCCCAGTGAAGGGTCTCAACATCTGAGTTGAGAGTCTCCAGTCAGCCATGTTAACCTGTTTGATATGCCGAAATAGCTTCTAGTATTGAAATTAAAGTTTTCCTTTTAACTGCTGAATACTGTTAAATGTTCATGCAAAAAAAAGAGGTTTTTCTTCTTCAGCTTGCAACGCTCTTGGCACACACAAAAAAAACGACAATCCTTTTTCTCTTCCAGTTTCGACGTTCGTAGAAAATCCGTCTTTCTTTCTTCCCACTGACACGCGAATTAACCATACATTCGAACCACACCCAGGGAACAATTTTTCCAGCTTTTATGTCCTATCTAGAAAAAAAAAAGGAAGAGACAGGAAAAAAATAGCTTCTCCCATCATGCCCTACCTTCCCAAGATGCTCTTCATGTATATAAATGAGCTAGTCATCCTTTCCTTCTTCTTTCCCAAAGAGCAATGCAGATACGCCCAGTACATTTTTTTTTTTTCTAACCATATACCCCACAAATAGGGACTGTTGTTCTCCAAAAATGTCCGTCAAGATGCTGATAGTCTAAGTAAAAGTCAAATCAGAAGGTTTTTTGGGTAAATTTACGAACCTTTCATTTTCCTTCGTACCCTACTTTGTATCAGCAAGCATTTTTCCAGTCGTCGTCCTTGTTAGAAAAATCATTGTAAAATGTGTCTTTCCATCGTGAAAACCATGAGCTGAACGTGCAGTTGTTGTCAGCATCATAGGAAAATTCTGTAATAATGTTGGAAAGCTTGACACTAGATGAATTCCTGGTGTCTTGCAACTTAAATTTTTGGGTTAATGTTGTTATTAGATTCAGTTGAGCTTTTTCAAACTGGTCCTGTTGATGCGCCAAAATTTCTTTGAGAACTTCTGTGGAGATAGACATTTTTTTCTTTTTATTGAAAAGTGTTTTTGTTTATTTTATTTCCAAATCTTCATCGCCAATTTGTTATATCATGGAATGCGTTGATCAATATAACATAAAATATTCTACCGCAGGGAGTCCAGCCTTAACGTTGACTATGTAAGAGCTCATGAGGAAAGAAACATAACACTTACGAACAAATAAGGAAACATGTTACATAATGATATACGGTTATTAATAGACACGCACACACACACACACACACACACACACACGTAACTACAATTCAAACATAATAGATGAAAGTCCAAATAGAATAAATGGATGAACTGGAATGATGTTCATCTCGCCATTTTCAAAGTCACTCCATTTTCCCCCCACTGTCCACTTGCGGTCGTTGATCTTGCGAGAAATCGCGAGAAATTAAAGTTTAGGACTACGGATAAAGGGAGGCGACTTTGCCCAAAGAAGCAAAGAGTTACTCCCCTTTGCATTATAAATTTGTTTGATCCCAACAGTTGTGAAAAGGAGGAGGTCAGGATCCATCAATAAACGAATGGTGTGCCCCAACTCAATTTGGACTCACGCTGTGTTTCCTTACAGTCAAATTGGAATGACTGTAATGAAGCTTAGAATGTCAACCCCCAAGAATTTGTCATCCAAAGGCCTCAATGTGAGAGGAGGAGGCTTGCTTAGATAAAGGACTATGAGGTTTTTTATTGATCTCGGAGAACCTGTGGTGTATCTGCAAACAAAATGAAGGGCTTACCTGTGTTATTTCATGTTAAAGAAGAGAGACAATATAACCAACTTTATTTATGCTCTTGGAGTGCATTCTGGAAAAGGCAGTGCATGATGGAAAAGGCAGATTTTTTTTTTTTTAAAAAAAAGGAGAGATGTGTACTTTTGCATTGGGTGAGCACTTTAACCAACCTACTCTTCCAAAGAGCACACTGGCATTGGCCAGAAAAATTGAATGTATCTCTATAAACACCATGTTGATGAATATTAAGTTGAATTTTGTTTAAATCTTGTTTATTAGTTAGGCCCAAGACATGTTATATTTGCTGTTTTTCATTTTAGATATCAGATTTTATTTGTTTATAAAATATTGATCTTTTATTTTCTTCTGTTTTATTTTAGTTCTTGCTTCATCATTCCTTTATTTTCCTTAAAAATCGAAACAAAACTTCCAATATTCTATGAAAGTTGTTGACATTTCCTAACAAGTTTGCTATTTGATTTTAAACAGATGATTTCTTTTTAAGTGAAGATTAACATTTTTGTTTGATTGAAGGTGATATCTTTTTATGCAGGACCCTGGTATCAGTAAACGCGAACCAGAAGGAACATACCCACCTTACGATAAAGGACTCAAAGAGGGAATTTTTGTGTTAGATTCAAAAGGAGGAAAACCAATTGTTGGACAGGTAAGGAATTTTATGGATTCATTTAAATAGAAATTTGGTGATATCAGCATGGAAATAAAATTTAAATCTCCAAAATGAAAATATGATAATCATATAAACAAAATGACGATTTCCTCATTTTTGCTCGTCTATTAATGTTACATGCCCTTCTTTTCATTTGGTGCACTCCACATATGTTTGCCTTTAGCTTTTTCTGAAACTTCTAAATTGTATTCTTTCAGGATAGCTATCTTTACCATTTCATAGACTGCGCAGTCCTCTGCTGGAAGTACCGCATACGTTTTTTGAGCCTTGCCACTTACTGTCTGCAAAAGCATTGCCCAGCATTCTTTCATGTTAAGGGCAGTTCAAAATGTGTGGAGAAGTCATCCACTTCCTTCTTTACAAATTTTTGGATTATGCGTTTCGTCCTATCAAACTTGCTTTGCCTGTCCTCCTATGTTTGACGATCTATATTCAATTCACTCATCCTAATTTCTTGCACGATTCAAGATTTCTTTATCTCCATCCTAGCCATTATCCTAGTTTTTTTTTGTTTTTGTTTTTTTTTTATACGGAGGTCACCACTTATCAAGGCCCGGAAGCCACTCAGGGATAATGGTTATTGCAAGTACAGCAAGTGTTTACTTAACTAAGGGGGCGGTTCAATAGGAATTTGTTAACGTTGGACTTGAAGACATCCAAGTTGTAGTCAGGTGGGAAGCAGGCAGATGGAACAGAGTTCCACAGGCATGCAGTTCTAAGAAAGAAGCTTTGTTCATGGAATCCACGTTTTGATTTAGGCACAGATAAAGAGTGGGGGAAATTTTTCACAGTGGATTCAGCTAGACGGGTGTTTTTCGTGAAAGATTGGTGAGGGGGGACCAGAGATTGGAGTTCAGATGAGCACCTGCCATGGGAATAACGATAAAACAAGGATAGGCTCGCAACGTCTCTTCTGTGGGAGAGAGGTTGCAGGGTAGAGAAAAGGGCATCGCCCACTAAGCCACAAAGTCTATTTTGTACTCTGTCAAGGCAGGATAGGCTGTTTTTAGCAGCTCCTGCCCAGATATGGCAGCAGTATTCCATCCTTGGATGTACTTGGCTTTTATATAGATAGAGAATTTCATCAGTAGTGAGATATCTTCTGGAGCGGTAGAAGGATCCCACCATCTTGGCAACAGACTTGATGTACGTATTCCATTTCAGATCAGGAGTAAAGGACAAACCCAGAAGCTTGTCAAAACACGGGGCCTCTCCTAGACGAGAGCCATCCATTTCAATTGATGCCAGATGGGGATCAGAGCGTTGATGATGTACAGATAGGAGTTTGGTTTTAGATGCATTAAAGGTAACCAGCCACAACTTCCCCCACTGAACCATGCGCTCGAGATCAGAGGAGAGAGAATCAGAGAGAACTTTGTCATTTACAACCTTTGATGTGTTGCCGTAGATAGTCGTGTCATCAGCATAGACATCAACAAATGATTTAAGTATGTGTTTAGGGAGATCATTGATGTAGATCAGGAGAGAGTTGGGCCCAGGATTGACCCTTGGGGGAGTTCAGCATTAATACTGCAGGCCTCTGATTTTTGTCCATCTACCACTACTCTTCTGAGCCTATCAGAGAGAAATGATTTAATGATTGAGAAAACATTTCCAGTTATACCGTAGCTGGAAATCTTGTGAAGAAGGCCTTTATGCCATACCTTGTCGAAGACCTTTGATATGTCAAGAGCAATTGCCTTAGAAAAGAAGCCTTTGTCAAGAGATTCACTAATCCTGTGAGATATAACCGTTAGTACATCTGCGGTAGATCTTGCAGAACGGAAACCATATTGTTTGTCACTAAGAAGATTGTTTCTGCTGAGGTGGTTTACTATTTCTCTATTTAATATGGATTCTAGCAACTTACTCATAACACACAGGAGGCTTATTGGTCTGTACTGAGAGGGAGATGACTTATCACCTGAATTCTTTTCCGAGCTTAACCTTATTAGGTGTCATGTTCGTTGTCTCTGCTGGTAATCCTTCCAGCATTTCTTCACCAAAAATATTGTCTTCCACTATGTGCTTAGTAATCACTCTTATCAACTGTCTTTTTCTCTGCCTTAACCTCTAATTCTACTTTCTTTTCAATTTCAACTAGTTCAGCTTCCTTAAGCCTATATAATCCCTGGGTTGAGTTTTTATAAAATCTGTGTCTGTCATTTTGCTTTGCTTGTCAGTGCGAAACACTCTGGCTTTCCAATGAGGATGTTTATTCAAGTGGTGAGCCCTCACTTTCTTGATATGTAACTAATCTCATGGCAAGCCCCCATGTTATGGTACGCTTTGGATCATCACTCCCATGTTATGGCGATGCATTCAAAATGGGAATTCAAATTAAGATATATTCCTGAATCACATATCGCAGTAGTAAAAAAAATAATTGTATATCGGGCATAAAATGCATGGTAATTATAACATGTTAGATTTTTGATCAGTACTTGTCATGAGATAACTCGGCTTACTGCGCATTTGGCAATTGTAATAAAAATAAAAGAACATAACACTGAGAATTATATATATATATATATATATATATCTCAAAGAATTATAAAAGGCAAAATAGCCGCACATGTTTTAGTATGCCTGCGAAAGGCTTTTTACTTTCTAGATTATAAAATGTTTTTACTTGCTAAATTATAAAATGTTTTTACTTGCTAGATTAAAAAATGATTCGAAAACGGATGTTGTCTCTACATTTATTTTGATCGACTTTTAGAAAAATTCACGCTATTTTGTCCTTTTGTGTGTTTGTTCGTCTTTTGTATAAATAAAGCAAAACAATTAAAGCGAATAAGTTCGTCCAGAAAGGTGATTAGCTTTTATCAATGTCGGAGAGACCCTTCATATCAGACAATTGCTATTCATTTGGACACTGCCAGAGCTCCCCCCAAAAAGGGGGAGCTGGTTTTCCCCAACATTGTAGGGAAACAATTAAATAAACAGCGGGAAACTTAATTGGCCTGCAGCCAGAAGTTCATTTCTGTGCCTGCATGAACTCATTCACTTAACTATCCATTTCTGCAAGTCAACTTTTTGATTGACATCGCTAAATTTGAACGCTTTACACTTCCTGCTGCATAGCGGTAAGATGCCAAGTTTTCTTTCACTCTCTTTTCCACCTTCGTGTCACGGGTTCAAGCCTGCCTGCCTCCCATGCCAGGCACCCCCGCTAGTATATATATATATATATATATATATATATACAATATTTTATTACACCATAAGAATTAATGATTTCAAATGATATGCAGACAACATTCAATGGGTCAGAGAGGGGGTGAATGAAAGAAGATCAGCAAAAGACATGTCTATTATTCTTTTTTTTTTTTAATCTATATCATGTGAAACGATTGAGTCCAAGCACAAAACCTTATTTAAACATAAACGTCATAAAAAATATTTTACTCAGCAACTCAATAGGGATGGAATGAGTCAGGGCAATGGAGGATAGTGATTATAAAATACTTAGCTGAGGAAACAGGTATTATCCAAACAAATAAAATGTCCAAGAGGTATTATTTCTCCTTTAAAAATTTGCAACGATCTGACATATAATAGTACCATCTAATGTAATCCAATTCTCAGTTGTATATTTTTCCCCTTTACTGCAGAACCATAACATCCAATATCCCAAGGTACAATTTAATTTATTATCTTTTGTATTAAATCACTTTTCTTATCATGGTAACAAAGTCCTTCACTTTCGATGTCCTTTGGTCAACTTTCTTTTTGCATTCCATGTGCTTCCTGTAGGTGTACATATATTTTCATATATGTCTCAGCGCAAACTTTAATATATTTCCTTAAAAGTTCATTGTATTTTGCTGTATGGTAGAGTCCATGGGTAGTTTAATTCCCTTGTATCATATCGATATATATATATATATATATATATATATATATATATATATATATATATATATATATATATATATATATATATTTTGTGTTTATCAACGTTTCGTCTTTATTTCAAGACTTCCTCTGGATGAATGAGATAAGGAACAAAAAACACCAGTACAAAATATTTTTTTGTTTCTTAATCTCATTCATCCAGAAGAAGTCTCGAAATAAAGACGAAACGTTGATGAACACAAAATACAGTTTTTTCCTTTTTATTTCTCTCTCTTTCTCTCTCTCTCTCTCTCTCTCTCTCTATATATATATATATATATATATATATATATATATCTATATATATATATATATAAAAAAAAAAAAATATGTAGGCGGTTTCATTAAATATGTAGGCGGTTTCATTAAATTGACTTTGGTGCACTGTGACATCTAGTTAGCCACTATGGGTTGCTTCTATGGCACTGTGGATTAGATGATGAGTTTTTCATATCTTCACAGGAGGTCTGTAAAATCTCCGGCTGATTTTTCCAAGCCTTATCACCACATGGCTTGGTTTTCCACAAAAGTTGACCTCTCTTGATTTATTTCATTTGGCATAAGATGGTGGTTGATGTAGGGGAAGAAAGGCCTATGTGATGCACCAATGAGGATTTGGTAGGGTTCTTCATCTGCTTCACATCCACTCTTGTTCTGGCACATGAAGGCATTATACACATGGGCGTTATCTGCCTACTGAATACATATATACATATAAAAAAGGAGGGGGCTGTGTAGCCTCTTTTGTATTATAACCGCACCAAGAGTCACTATATATACAGTCCTGGTCAAAATCATAAGACAACTTAAGAAAGTAAGCGTTTACGCATATTATCGAATTTTTAATCAAACAAATGGTTGAAACCATTGCCAAAAGGGAAAATATGACAAAAAAAAAAAATGAAATCTGCTTCATTCGAAACCTTAACCCTAATCTAATAATTATTTTTAAAAAAACAAACATTTTCACCTGGTTAAAATGATAAGATCACTGATAATTTATCTAACAAAAGGCAATTATAAATTACTAAAAAGTGTCTCAGTATTTAGTATAGCCTTCATTATTATGAATTACTTCAAAAATTCTCTTCGGCATGCTTGCGGCTAAGTTTTTTATCAGTTGCGAAGGAATTTTATCCCATGTACTGAAAACTGAATCAGAAAGTTCCTTTATCGAATCATACTGGGTTCTATCCTTGAACACTTCTTTTGCCATCCATCCCCAAAGATTTTCAATGGGATTGAGGTCCGGAGAACATGCTGGATGATCTAACAATTCTATATTATTTGAAGAAAAGTATTCTTGTGCTTGTCAAGAAGTGTGTATCGCAGCGTTGTCTTGCTGGAAAATCCAATTTCTTCCACACAGATGTGGACCTTCAGTCCTGATAGAAGCATTTTCAAGCATTGAAATGTACTTCAATGATGTTTGCCGGCCTTTCACTACTTGCAACTTTAGGGTTCCAGCAGACGAGAAAGCACCCCAGATCATTAAAGACCCTCCACTTTGCCAAGTTGAAAAAGTCTCTTTGGGCAAATTTTTATCATGCCAATAGTGTTGAAATCCATCTGGACCATCTAGATTAAACTTTTTCTCATCGGAGAAAATTACATTTTCCCACTTCTCTTCATCCCAAGTCTGGTATTTGGCGGCATATTTAAGTCGGTTAGTTTTGTGCTGTTCAAGGAGACGTGGTTTCTGCAGTCGCTTTAAATGATTGAAACCCTTCATTTTCAGATGCCTTCTGATGGTTTTAGGACTACATTTTGCTGCTGTTTTCTTTCACAACTATGGCTACCACTTTTCACATAAAAAATTATACCGTTTTATAATCGAAAAAGTACTTATTTGAGGAAATTAAAATGCAATATTCAGAAAAATATACCAGAAAACCAGTAAAAGTCGTCATTTTTAAGGAAAATGTTAAGGTGGAAACCAAGTAAAAATTTATCATTAAAAATTATAAAAAGTTTGGTAGTTATGTATTTTATGTACCGTGCTGAAATAACATTGTTTCAAAGGCCATTCTTAACATGAGAGTGTTTTGTAAGTATTCTCTGCTTCCACCTAACAATTTAATATAAACAAAGATATTGTGAAACTTAAATTTAACCTGAAAAAAAAACTATTTTAAAAACGCTCAGTACCAAAAATACATAAGCACCAAACCTCTGGTTAAATTGGTTAAAATTAAAAATAAAAAATATAAAAAGTTCTGTTTATATTGTTTAAAAAAAAGATGTATATTGATAAAATAGAAAGAAAAAGATATTGTTTAAAATAAAATAAAAATAAATATATTAAATAAAAAAAAGTGTTTATTCATATTTTTCATATATTTTTTTTTTAAGGAAGTTCTGTTTACTTAAAACTCAACTTCTGAAATACCAATGCCATTGTTTATATATTGTTGGCATAGTAACATAACGGTGATTAGAGAGCTTGGTTCCTTTTATTTGATAGAGGGTTCGAGGTTATTTTGCAACCTAAACTTCCGTCTTGACAAAATTTTTGGTACTTGTGCAGTGTACGAACCATGCTGAAATAATGTTATTATTTAGAAAGCCATTCTTAACATGGGTAGGGGGTTTGTTAACTATTTTGTACTTTCACCTAACAGTTTAATGAAAAAAGAGAAATTATTTCAAGAAATAGGAAGAAGCTATGTAAATTAAGGATATTATTTGGAGAATAAAAAACTTATCTCAAGGAAACAGGTGTATTAATTTAAGGAGAAAGTAATGTTGATTAGCACTTGTATCGATGCAGGGGTGGAGATGAACGAAATTTTATAAATAAAATTTTATGTTTAGAACAATATCAAATTTTATTTAATTTTGTTTAAAAAAATAATGAGAAAGAAAACCTTTGTTTATGTTTGAATGACTGCTTTCATGTCAACCTTTCATGCGTTGAAATAGTCTCAAAGTGGTGTTTTGATTGAAATAAGTGGCAGACGATAATCTGACTATTTTGGCGGATTTTCCTTAGTCAAGGATTCAAACGTGAATACATGTTTTGTTTTTGTTATGAAAATCATATTCACGGATATTACTTATTCTACTTTGTAAGCGAAGTATTGAACATAACCGAGTGCATTTTTATGATAAATGTAAAAGATCAAATACATGAGACATTTTATCTGATTAGATATTTTTTTTTGTGTTGACATAATGTCCTGTTTAAGAAAGCTGATTAGATATTATTTTTTAGAAATAAACCGGTATTTTGTGTTGACATAATGTCCTGTTGAAGAAAGCAGATTAGATATTATTTTTTTAGAAATAAATCTGTATTTTGTGTTGACATAATGTCCAGTTTAAGAAAGCTGATTAGATATTATTTTTTTAGAAATAAATCTGTATTTGGTGTGTACATAATGTCCTGTTGAAGAAAGCTGATTAGATATAATTTTCTTAGAAATAAATCTGTATTTTGTGCTGACATAATGTCCTGTTGAAGAAAGCTGATTAGATATTATGTTTTTTAGAAATAAATCTGTATTTTGTGTTGACATAATGTCCTGTTGAAGAAAGCTGATTAGATATTATTTTTTTAGAAATAAATCTGTATTTGGTGTTGACATAATGTCCTGTTGAAGAAAGCTGATTAGATATTATTTTGTTAGAAATAAATCTGTATTTTGTGTTGACATAATGTCCTGTTGAAGAAAGCTGATTAGATATTATTTTTTTAGAAATAAATCTGTATTTTGTGTTGACATAATGTCCTGTTGAAGAAAGCTGATTAGATATTATCTTCTTAGAAGTAAATCTGTATTTTGTGTTGACATAATGTCCTGTTGAAGAAAGCTGATTAGATATTATTTTTTTAGAAATAAACCTGTATTTTGTGTTGACATAATGTCCTGTTGAAGAAAGCTGATTAGATATTATTCTTTTAGAAGTAAATCTGTATTTTGTGTTGACATAATGTCCTGTTGAAGAAAGCTGATTAGATATTATCTTCTTAGAAGTAAATCTGTATTTTGTGTTGACATAATGTCCTGTTGAAGAAAGCTGATTAGATATTATTTTTTTAGAAATAAATCTGTATTTTGTGTTGACATAATGTCCTGTTGAAGAAAGCTAATTAGATATTATTTTTTTAGAAATAAATCTGTATTTTGTGTTGACATAATGTCCTGTTGAAGAAAGCTGATTAGATATTATCTTCTTAGAAGTAAATCTGTATTTTGTGTTGACATAATGTCCTGTTGAAGAAAGCTGATTAGATATTATTTTTTTAGAAATAAATCTGTATTTTGTGTTGACATAATGTCCTGTTGAAGAAAGCTGATTAGATATTATTCTTTTAGAAGTAAATCTGTATTTTGTGTTGACATAATGTCCTGTTGAAGAAAGCTGATTAGATATTATTTTTTTAGAAATAAATCTGTATTTGGTGTTGACATAATGTCCTGTTGAAGAAAGCTGATTAGATATTATTTTGTTAGAAATAAATCTGTATTTGGTGTGTACATAATGTCCTGTTGAAGAAAGCTGATTAGATATTATTTTTTTAGAAATAAATCTGTATTTTGTGTTGACATAATGTCCTGTTGAAGAAAGCTTATTAGATATTATTCTTTTAGAAGTAAATCTGTATTTTGTGTTGACATAATGTCCTGTTGAAGAAAGCTTATTAGATATTATTCTTTTAGAAGTAAATCTGTATTTTGTGTTGACATAATGTCCTGTTGAAGAAAGCTGATTAGATATTATTTTTTTAGAAATAAACCTGTATTTTGTGTTGACATAATGTCCTGTTGAAGAAAGCTTATTAGATATTATTCTTTAAGAAGTAAATCTGTATTTTGTGTTGACATAATGTCCTGTTGAAGAAAGCTGATTAGATATTATTTTTTTAGAAATAAATCTGTATTTGGTGTTGACATAATGTCCTGTTGAAGAAAGCTGATTAGATATTATTTTTTTAGAAATAAATCTGTATTTGGTGTTGACATAATGTCCTGTTGAAGAAAGCTGATTAGATATTATTTTTTTAGAAATAAATCTGTATTTTGTGTTGACATAATGTCCTGTTGAAGAAAGCTGATTAGATATTATTTTTTTAGAAATAAATCTGTATTTGGTGTTGACATAATGTCCTGTTGAAGAAAGCTTATTAGATATTATTCTTTAAGAAGTAAATCTGTATTTTGTGTTGACATAATGTCCTGTTGAAGAAAGCTGATTAGATATTATTTTTTTAGAAATAAATCTGTATTTGGTGTTGACATAATGTCCTGTTGAAGAAAGCTGATTAGATATTATTTTTTTAGAAATAAATCTGTATTTGGTGTTGACATAATGTCCTGTTGAAGAAAGCTGATTAGATATTATTTTTTTAGAAATAAATCTGTATTTTGTGTTGACATAATGTCCTGTTGAAGAAAGCTGATTAGATATTATTTTTTTAGAAATAAATCTGTATTTGGTGTTGACATAATGTCCTGTTGAAGAAAGCTTATTAGATATTATTCTTTAAGAAGTAAATCTGTATTTTGTGTTGACATAATGTCCTGTTGAAGAAAGCTGATTAGATATTATTTTTTTAGAAGTAAATCTGTATTTTGTGTTGACATAATGTCCTGTTGAAGAAAGCTGATTAGATATTATTTTTTTAGAAATAAATCTGTATTTTGTGTTGACATAATGTCCTGTTGAAGAAAGCTTATTAGATATTATTCTTTAAGAAGTAAATCTGTATTTTGTGTTGACATAATGTCCTGTTGAAGAAAGCTGATTAGATATTATTTTTTTAGAAATAAATCTGTATTTTGTGTTGACATAATGTCCAGTTTTAGAAAGCTGATTAGATATTATTTTTTTAGAAATAAATCTGTATTTGGTGTGTACATAATGTCCTGTTGAAGAAAGCTGATTAGATATAATTTTCTTAGAAATAAATCTGTATTTTGTGCTGACATAATGTCCTGTTGAAGAAAGCTGATTAGATATTATGTTTTTTAGAAATAAATCTGTATTTTGTGTTGACATAATGTCCTGTTGAAGAAAGCTGATTAGATATTATTTTTTTAGAAATAAATCTGTATTTGGTGTTGACATAATGTCCTGTTGAAGAAAGCTGATTAGATATTATTTTGTTAGAAATAAATCTGTATTTTGTGTTGACATAATGTCCTGTTGAAGAAAGCTGATTAGATATTATTTTTTTAGAAATAAATCTGTATTTTGTGTTGACATAATGTCCTGTTGAAGAAAGCTGATTAGATATTATCTTCTTAGAAGTAAATCTGTATTTTGTGTTGACATAATGTCCTGTTGAAGAAAGCTGATTAGATATTATTTTTTTAGAAATAAACCTGTATTTTGTGTTGACATAATGTCCTGTTGAAGAAAGCTGATTAGATATTATTCTTTTAGAAGTAAATCTGTATTTTGTGTTGACATAATGTCCTGTTGAAGAAAGCTGATTAGATATTATCTTCTTAGAAGTAAATCTGTATTTTGTGTTGACATAATGTCCTGTTGAAGAAAGCTGATTAGATATTATTTTTTTAGAAATAAATCTGTATTTTGTGTTGACATAATGTCCTGTTGAAGAAAGCTGATTAGATATTATTTTTTTAGAAATAAATCTGTATTTTGTGTTGACATAATGTCCTGTTGAAGAAAGCTGATTAGATATTATCTTCTTAGAAGTAAATCTGTATTTTGTGTTGACATAATGTCCTGTTGAAGAAAGCTGATTAGATATTATTTTTTTAGAAATAAATCTGTATTTTGTGTTGACATAATGTCCTGTTGAAGAAAGCTGATTAGATATTATTCTTTTAGAAGTAAATCTGTATTTTGTGTTGACATAATGTCCTGTTGAAGAAAGCTGATTAGATATTATTTTTTTAGAAATAAATCTGTATTTGGTGTTGACATATAATGTCCTGTTGAAGAAAGCTGATTAGATATTATTTTGTTAGAAATAAATCTGTATTTGGTGTGTACATAATGTCCTGTTGAAGAAAGCTGATTAGATATTATTTTTTTAGAAATAAATCTGTATTTTGTGTTGACATAATGTCCTGTTGAAGAAAGCTTATTAGATATTATTCTTTTAGAAGTAAATCTGTATTTTGTGTTGACATAATGTCCTGTTGAAGAAAGCTTATTAGATATTATTCTTTTAGAAGTAAATCTGTATTTTGTGTTGACATAATGTCCTGTTGAAGAAAGCTGATTAGATATTATTTTTTTAGAAATAAATCTGTATTTGGTGTTGACATAATGTCCTGTTGAAGAAAGCTTATTAGATATTATTCTTTAAGAAGTAAATCTGTATTTTGTGTTGACATAATGTCCTGTTGAAGAAAGCTGATTAGATATTATTTTTTTAGAAATAAATCTGTATTTGGTGTTGACATAATGTCCTGTTGAAGAAAGCTGATTAGATATTATTTTTTTAGAAATAAATCTGTATTTGGTGTTGACATAATGTCCTGTTGAAGAAAGCTGATTAGATATTATTTTTTTAGAAATAAATCTGTATTTTGTGTTGACATAATGTCCTGTTGAAGAAAGCTGATTAGATATTATTTTTTTAGAAATAAATCTGTATTTGGTGTTGACATAATGTCCTGTTGAAGAAAGCTTATTAGATATTATTCTTTAAGAAGTAAATCTGTATTTTGTGTTGACATAATGTCCTGTTGAAGAAAGCTGATTAGATATTATTTTTTTAGAAATAAATCTGTATTTGGTGTTGACATAATGTCCTGTTGAAGAAAGCTGATTAGATATTATTTTTTTAGAAATAAATCTGTATTTTGTGTTGACATAATGTCCTGTTGAAGAAAGCTGATTAGATATTATTCTTTAAGAAGTAAATCTGTATTTTGTGTTGACATAATGTCCTGTTGAAGAAAGCTGATTAGATATTATTTGTTTAGAAATAAATCTGTATTTTGTGTTGACATAATGTCCTGTTGAAGAAAGCTGATTAGATATTATTTTTTTAGAAATAAATCTGTATTTGGTGTTGACATAATGTCCTGTTGAAGAAAGCTGATTAGATATTATTTTTTTAGAAATAAATCTGTATTTGGTGTTGACATAATGTCCTGTTGAAGAAAGCTGATTAGATATTATTTTTTTAGAAATAAACCTGTATTTTGTGTTGACATAATGTCCTGTTGAAGAAAGCTGATTAGATATTATTCTTTAAGAAGTAAATCTGTATTTTGTGTTGACATAATGTCCTGTTGAAGAAAGCTGATTAGATATTATTTTTTTAGAAATAAATCTGTATTTGGTGTGTACATAATGTCCTGTTGAAGAAAGCTGATTAGATATTATTTTGTTAGAAATAAATCTGTATTTTGTGTTGACATAATGTCCTGTTGAAGAAAGCTTATTAGATATTATTCTTTTAGAAGTAAATCTGTATTTTGTGTTGACATAATGTCCTGTTGAAGAAAGCTGATTAGATATTATTTTTTTAGAAATAAATCTGTATTTGGTGTTGACATAATGTCCTGTTGAAGAAAGCTTATTAGATATTATTTTTTTAGAAATAAATCTGTATTTTGTGTTGACATAATGTCCTGTTGAAGAAAGCTTATTAGATATTATTCTTTTAGAAGTAAATCTGTATTTTGTGTTGACATAATGTCCTGTTGAAGAAAGCTGATTAGATATTATTTTTTTAGAAATAAATCTGTATTTGGTGTTGACATAATGTCCTGTTGAAGAAAGCTTATTAGATATTATTCTTTAAGAAGTAAATCTGTATTTTGTGTTGACATAATGTCCTGTTGAAGAAAGCTGATTAGATATTATTTTTTTAGAAATAAACCTGTATTTTGTGTTGACATAATGTCCTGTTGAAGAAAGCTGATTAGATATTATTTTTTTAGAAATAAATCTGTATTTTGTGTTGACATAATGTCCTGTTGAAGAAAGCTTATTAGATATTATTCTTTTAGAAGTAAATCTGTATTTTGTGTTGACATAATGTCCTGTTGAAGAAAGCTGATTAGATATTATTTTTTTAGAAATAAATCTGTATTTGGTGTTGACATAATGTCCTGTTGAAGAAAGCTTATTAGATATTATTCTTTAAGAAGTAAATCTGTATTTTGTGTTGACATAATGTCCTGTTGAAGAAAGCTGATTAGATATTATTTTTTTAGAAGTAAATCTGTATTTTGTGTTGACATAATGTCCTGTTGAAGAAAGCTGATTAGATATTATTTTTTTAGAAATAAACCTGTATTTTGTGTTGACATAATGTCCTGTTGAAGAAAGCTGATTAGATATTATTTTTTTAGAAATAAACCTGTATTTTGTGTTGACATAATGTCCTGTTGAAGAAAGCTGATTAGATATTATTTTTTTAGAAGTAAATCTGTATTTGGTGTTGACATAATGTCCTGTTGAAGAAAGCTTATTAGATATTATTCTTTAAGAAGTAAATCTGTATTTTGTGTTGACATAATGTCCTGTTGAAGAAAGCTGATTAGATATTATTCTTTTAGAAGTAAATCTGTATTTTGTGTTGACATAATGTCCTGTTGAAGAAAGCTGATTAGATATTATTTTTTTAGAAGTAAATCTGTATTTGGTGTGTACATAATGTCCTGTTGAAGAAAGCTGATTAGATATTATTTTGTTAGAAATAAATCTGTATTTGGTGTGTACATAATGTCCTGTTGAAGAAAGCTGATTAGATATTATTTTGTTAGAAATAAATCTGTATTTGGTGTGTACATAATGTCCTGTTGAAGAAAGCTGATTAGATATTATTCTTTAAGAAGTAAATCTGTATTTTGTGTTGACATAATGTCCTGTTGAAGAAAGCTTATTAGATATTATTCTTTTAGAAGTAAATCTGTATTTTGTGTTGACATAATGTCCTGTTGAAGAAAGCTGATTAGATATTATTTTGTTAGAAATAAATCTGTATTTGGTGTTGACATAATGTCCTGTTGAAGAAAGCTTATTAGATATTATTCTTTAAGAAGTAAATCTGTATTTTGTGTTGACATAATGTCCTGTTGAAGAAAGCTGATTAGATATTATCTTCTTAGAAGTAAATCTGTATTTTGTGTTGACATAATGTCCTGTTGAAGAAAGCTGATTAGATATTATTTTTTTAGAAATAAACCTGTATTTTGTGTTTACATAATGTCCTGTTGAAGAAAGCTGATTAGATATTATTCTTTTAGAAGTAAATCTGTATTTTGTGTTGACATAATGTCCTGTTGAAGAAAGCTGATTAGATATTATTTTTTTAGAAGTAAATCTGTATTTTGTGTTGACATAATGTCCTGTTGAAGAAAGCTGATTAGATATTATTTTTTTAGAAGTAAATCTGTATTTTGTGTTGACATAATGTCCTGTTGAAGAAAGCTGATTAGATATTATTTTTTTAGAAGTAAATCTGTATTTTGTGTTGACATAATGTCCTGTTGAAGAAAGCTGATTAGATATTATTTTTTTAGAAGTAAATCTGTATTTTGTGTTGACATAATGTCCTGTTGAAGAAAGCTTATTAGATATTATTCTTTTAGAAGTAAATCTGTATTTTGTGTTGACATAATGTCCTGTTGAAGAAAGCTGATTAGATATTATTTTGTTAGAAATAAATCTGTATTTGGTGTTGACATAATGTCCTGTTGAAGAAAGCTTATTATATATTATTCTTTAAGAAGTAAATCTGTATTTTGTGTTGACATAATGTCCTGTTGAAGAAAGCTGATTAGATATCATTTTTTTAGAAGTAAATCTGTATTTTGTGTTGACATAATGTCCTGTTGAAGAAAGCTTATTAGATATTATTCTTTTAGAAGTAAATCTGTATTTTGTGTTGACATAATGTCCTGTTGAAGAAAGCTGATTAGATATTATTTTTTTAGAAATAAATCTGTATTTGGTGTGTACATAATGTCCTGTTGAAGAAAGCTGATTAGATATTATTTTTTTAGAAATAAACCTGTATTTTGTGTTGACATAATGTCCTGTTGAAGAAAGCTGATTAGATATTTTTTTTTTTAGAAATAAAGCTGTATTTTGTGTTGACATAATGTCCTGTTGAAGAAAGCTGATTAGATATTATTTTTTTAGAAATAAATCTGTATTTTGTGTTGACATAATGTCCTGTTGAAGAAAGCTGATTAGATATTATTTTTTTAGAAATAAATCTGTATTTTGTGTTGACATAATGTCCTGTTGAAGAAAGCTGATTAGATATTATTTTTTTAGAAATAAATCTGTATTTTGTGTTGACATAATGTCCTGTTGAAGAAAGCTGATTAGATATTATTCTTTAAGAAGTAAATCTGTATTTTGTGTTGACATAATGTCCTGTTGAAGAAAGCTGATTAGATATTATTTTGTTAGAAATAAATCTGTATTTGGTGTGTACATAATGTCCTGTTGAAGAAAGCTGATTAGATATTATTCTTTAAGAAGTAAATCTGTATTTTGTGTTGACATAATGTCCTGTTGAAGAAAGCTTATTAGATATTATTTTTTTAGAAATAAACCTGTATTTTGTGTTGACATAATGTCCTGTTGAAGAAAGCTGATTAGATATTTTTTTTTTTAGAAATAAAGCTGTATTTTGTGTTGACATAATGTCCTGTTGAAGAAAGCTGATTAGATATTATTTTTTTAGAAATAAATCTGTATTTTGTGTTGACATAATGTCCTGTTGAAGAAAGCTGATTAGATATTATTCTTTAAGAAGTAAATCTGTATTTTGTGTTGACATAATGTCCTGTTGAAGAAAGCTGATTAGATATTATTTTGTTAGAAATAAATCTGTATTTGGTGTGTACATAATGTCCTGTTGAAGAAAGCTGATTAGATATTATTTTTTAGAAATAAACCTGTATTTTGTGTTGACATAATGTCCTGTTGAAGAAAGCTGATTAGATATTATTTTTTTAGAAATAAATCTGTATTTTGTGTTGACATAATGTCCTGTTGAAGAAAGCTCATTAGATATTATTTTTTTAGAAATAAACATGTATTTTGTGTTGACATAATGTCCTGTTGAAGAAAGCTGATTAGATTTTTTTTTTTTAGAAATAAAGCTGTATTTTGTGTTGACATAATGTCCTGTTGAAGAAAGCTGATTAGATATTATTTTTTTAGAAATAAATCTGTATTTTGTGTTGACATAATGTCCTGTTGAAGAAAGCTCATTAGATATTATTTTTTTAGAAATAAATCTGTATTTTGTGTTGACATAATGTCCTGTTGAAGAAAGCTGATTAGATATTATTTTCTTAGAAATAAATCTGTATTTTGTGTTGACATAATGTCCTGTTGAAGAAAGCTGATTAGATATTTTTTTTTTAGAAATAAAGCTGTATTTTGTGTTGACATAATGTCCTGTTGAAGAAAGCTGATTAGATATTATTTTTTTAGAAATAAATCTGTATTTTGTGTTGACATAATGTCCTGTTGAAGAAAGCTCATTAGATATTATTTTTTTAGAAATAAATCTGTATTTTGTGTTGACATAATGTCCTGTTGAAGAAAGCTGATTAGATATTATTTTTTTAGAAATAAATCTGTATTTTGTGTTGACATAATGTCCTGTTGAAGAAAGCTGATTAGATATTATTTTTTTAGAAATAAATCTGTATTTTGTGTTGACATAATGTCCTGTTGAAGAAAGCTGATTAGATATTATTTTCTTAGAAATAAATCTGTATTTGGTGTTGACATAATATCCTGTTGAAGAAAGCTGATTAGATATTATTTGTTTTGAAATAAATCTGTATTTGGTGTTGACATAATGTCCTGTTGAAGAAAGCTGATTAGATATTATTTTTTTAGAAATAAATCTGTATTTGGTGTTGACATAATGTCCTGTTGAAGAAAGCTGATTAGATATTATTTGTTTAGAAGTAAATCTGTATGTGGTGTTTACATAATGTCCCGTTGAAGAAAGCTGATTAGATATTATTTTTTTAGAAATAAATCTGTATTTGGTGTTGACATAATGTCCTGTTGAAGAAAGCTGATTAGATATTATTTTTTTAGAAATAAATCTGTATTGTGTGTTGACATAATGTCCTGTTGAAGAAAGCTGATTAGATATTATTTTTTTAGAAATAAACCTGTATTTTGTGTTGACATAATGTCCTGTTGAAGAAAGCTGATTAGATATTATTTTTTTAGAAATAAGCCTGTATTTTGTGTTGACATAATGTCCTGTTTAAGAAAGCTGATTAGATATTATTTTTTTAGAAATAAACCTGTATTTTGTGTTGACATAATGTCCTGTTGAAGAAAGCTGATTAGATATTATTTTTTTAGAAATAATTCTGTATTTTGTGTTGACATAATGTCCTGTTGAAGAAAGCTGATTAGATATTATTTTTTTTAAAAATAAACCTGTATTTTGTGTTGACATAATGTCCTGTTGAAGAAAGCTGATTAGATATTATTTTGTTAGAAATAAACCTGTATTTTGTGTTTACATAATGTCCTGTTGAAGAAAGCTGATTAGATATTATTTTTTTAGAAATAAATCTGTATTTTGTGTGGACATAATGTCCTGTTGAAGAAAGCTGATTAGATATTATTTTTTTTAGAAATAAACCTGTATTTTGTGTTGACATAATGTCCTGTTTAAGAAAGCTGATTAGACATTATTTTTTAGAAATAAACCTGTATTTTGTGTTGACATAATGTCCAGTTTAAGAAAGCTGATTAGATATTATTTTTTTTAGAAATAAACCTGTATTTTGTGTTGACATAATGTCCTGTTTAAGAAAGCTGATTAGATATTTTTTTTTTTAGAAATAAACCTGTATTTTGTGTTGACATAATGTCCTGTTTAAGAAAGCTGATTAGACATTATTTTTTTAGAAATAAACCTGTATTTTGTGTTGACATAATGTCCTGTTTAAGAAAGCTGATTAGACATTATTTTTTAGAAATAAACCTGTATTTTGTGTTGACATAATGTCCAGTTTAAGAAAGCTGATTAGATATGATTTTTTTAGAAATAAACCTGTATTTTGTGTTGACATAATGTCCAGTTTAAGAAAGCTGATTAGATATTATTTTTTTTAGAAATAAACCTGTATTTTGTGTTGACATAATGTCCTGTTTAAGAAAGCTGATTAGATATTATGTTTTTTAGAAATAAACCTGTATTTTGTGTTGACATAATGTCCAGTTTAAGAAAGCTGATTAGATATTATTTTTTTAGAAATAAACCTGTATTTTGTGTTGACATAATGTCCAGTTTAAGAAAGTTGATTAGATATCATTTTTTTAGAAATAAACCTGTATTTTGTGTTGACATAATGTCCTGTTTAAGAAAGCTGATTAGACATTATTTTTTAGAAATAAATCTGTATTTTGTGTTGACATAATGTCCTGTTTAAGAAAGCTGATAAGATATTATTTTTTTACAAATAAACCTCTATTTTGTGTTGACATAATGTCCTGTTTAAGAAAGCTGATTAGATATTATTTTTTTTTAGAAATAAATCTGTATTTGGTGTTGACATAATGTCCTGTTTAAGAAAGCTGATTAGATATTATTTTTTTAGAAATAAACCTGTATTTTGTGTTTACATAATGTCCTGTTGGAGAAAGCTGATTAGATATTATTTTTTTAGAAATAAACCTGTATTTTGTGTTTACATAATGTCCAGTTTAAGAAAGCTGATTAGATATTATTTTTTTAGAAATAAACCTGTATTTTGTGTTGACATAATGTCCTGTTTAAGAAAGCTGATTAGACATTATTTTTTAGAAATAAACCTGTATTTTGTGTTGACATAATGTCCTGTTTAAGAAAGCTGATTAGACATTATTTTTTTAGAAATAAACCTGTATTTTGTGTTGACATAATGTCCTGTTGAAGAAAGCTGATTAGATATTATTTTTTTTAGAAATAAACCTGTATTTTGTGTTGACATAATGTCCTGTTGAAGAAAGCTGATTAGATATTATTTTTTTTAGAAATAAAGCTGTATTTTGTGTTGACATAATGTCCTGTTGAAGAAAGCTGATTAGATATTATTTTTTTTAGAAATAAACCTGTATTTTGTGTTGACATAATGTCCTGTTTAAGAAAGCTGATTAGATATTATTTGTTTAGAAATAAATCTGTATTTTGTGTTGACATAATGTCCTGTTGAAGAAAGCTGATTAGATATTATTTTTTTAGAAATAAACCTGTATTTTGTGTTGACATAATGTCCTGTTTAAGAAAGCTGATTAGTCATTATTTTTTAGAAATAAATCTGTATTTGGTTTTGACATAATGTCCTATTTAAGAAAGCTGATTAGACATTATTTTTTTAGAAATAAACCTGTATTTTGTGTTGACATAATGTCCAGTTTAAGAAAGCTGATTAGATATTATTTTTTTAGAAATAAACCTCTCTTTTGTGTTGACATAATGTCCTGTTGAAGAAAGCTGATTAGATATTATTTTTTTAGAAATAAACCTGTATTTTGTGTTTACATAATGTCCAGTTTAAGAAAGCTGATTAGACATTATTTTTTTTAGAAATAAACCTGTATTTTGTGTTGACATAATGTCCTGTTTAAGAAAGCTGATTAGACATTATTTTTTTAGAAATAAACCTGTATTTTGTGTTGACATAATGTCCTGTTGAAGAAAGCTGATTAGATATTATTTTTTTTAGAAATAAACCTGTATTTTGTGTTGACATAATGTCCTGTTTAAGAAAGCTGATTAGATATTATTTTTTTAGAAATAACCCTGTATTTTGTGTTGACATAATGTCCTGTTGAAGAAAGCTGATTAGATATTATTTTTTAAGAAATGAACCTGTATTTTGTGTTTACATAATGTCCTGTTGAGGAAAGCTGATTAGACATTATTTTTTAGAAATAAACATGTATTTTGTGTTGACATAATGTCCTGTTGAAGAAAGCTGATTAGATATTATTTTTTTAGAAATAAATCTGTATTTTGTGTTGACATAATGTCCAGTTTAAGAAAGCTGATTAGATATTATTTTTTTAGAAATAAATCTGTATTTGGTGTGTACATAATGTCCTGTTGAAGAAAGCTGATTAGATATAATTTTCTTAGAAATAAATCTGTATTTTGTGTTGACATAATGTCCTGTTGAAGAAAGCTGATTAGATATTATTTTTTTAGAAATAAATCGGTATTTTGTGTTGACATAATGTCCTGTTGAAGAAAGCTGATTAGATATTATTTTTTTAGAAATAAATCTGTATTTTGTGTTGACATAATGTCCTGTTGAAGAAAGCTGATTAGATATTATTTTTTTTAGAAATAAATCTGTATTTTGTGTTGACATAATGTCCTGTTGAAGAAAGCTGATTAGATATTATTTTTTTAGAAATAAATCTGTATTTGGTGCTGACATAATGTCCTGTTGAAGAAAGCTGATTAGATATTATTTTCTGAGGAATAAATCTGTATTTTGTGTTGACATGATGTCCTGTTGAAGAAAGCTGATTAGATATTATTTTTTTAGAAATAAATCTGTATTTGGTATTGACATAATGTCCTGTTGAAGAAAGCTGATTAGATATTATTTTTTTAGAAATAAATCTGTATTTTGTGTTGACATAATGTCCTGTTGAAGAACGCTGATTAGAAATTATTTTTTTAGAAGTAAATCTGTATTTTGTGTTGACATAATGTCCTGTTGAAGAAAGCTGATTAGATATTATTTTTTTAGAAATAAATCTGTATTTTGTGTTGACATAATGTCCTGTTGAAGAAAGCTGATTAGATATTATCTTCTTAGAAGTAAATCTGTATTTTGTGTTGACATAATGTCCTGTTGAAGAAAGCTGATTAGATATTATTTTTTTAGAAAGAAATCTGTATTTTGTGTTGACATAATGTCCTGTTGAAGAAAGCTGATTAGATATTATTCTTTTAGAAGTAAATCTGTATTTTGTGTTGACATAATGTCCTGTTGAAGAAAGCTGATTAGATATTATTTTTTTAGAAATAAATCTGTATTTTGTGTTGACATAATGTCCTGTTGAAGAAAGCTGATTAGATATTTTTTTTTTAGAAGTAAAGCTGTATTTTGTGTTGACATAATGTCCTGTTGAAGAAAGCTGATTAGATATTATTTTTTTAGAAATAAATCTGTATTTTGTGTTGACATAATGTCCTGTTGAAGAAAGCTCATTAGATATTATTTTTTTAGAAATAAATCTGTATTTTGTGTTGACATAATGTCCTGTTGAAGAAAGCTGATTAGATATTATTTTTTTAGAAATAAATCTGTATTGTGTGTTGACATAATGTCCTGTTGAAGAAAACTGATTAGATATTATTTTTTTAGAAATAAATCTGTATTTTGTGTTTACATAATGTCCTGTTGAAGAAAGCTGATTAGATATTATTTTTTTAGAAATAAATGTGTATTTGGTGTTGACATAATATCCTGTTAAAGAAAGCTGATTAGATATTATTTGTTTAGAAATAAATCTGTATTTGGTGTTGACATAATGTCCTGTGGAAGAAAGCTGATTAGATATTATTTTTTTAGAAATAAATCTGTATTTGGTGTTGACATAATGTCCTGTTGAAGAAAGCTGATTAGATATTATTTTTTTAGAAATAAATCGGTATTTTGTGTTGACATAATGTCCTGTTGAAGAAAGCTGATTAGATATTATTTTTTTAGAAATAAATCTGTATTTGGTGTTTACATAAAGTCCTGTTGAAGAAAGCTGATTAGATATTATTTTTTTAGAAATAAATCTGTATTTGGTGTTGACATAATGTCCTGTTGAAGAAAGCTGATTAGATATTATTTGTTTAGAAGTAAATCTGTATTTGGTGTTTACATAATGTCCTGTTGAAGAAAGCTGATTAGATATTATTTGTTTAGAAATAAATCTGTATTTTGTGTTGACATAATGTCCTGTTGAAGAAAGCTGATTAGATATTATTTTCTGAGAAATAAATCTGTATTTTGTGTTGACATGATGTCCTGTTGAAGAAAGCTGATTAGATATTATTTTTTTAGAAATAAACCTGTATTTTGTGTTGACATAATGTCCTGTTGAAGAAAGCTGATTAGATATTATTTTTTTAGAAATAAATCTGTATTTTGTGTTGACATAATGTCCAGTTTAAGAAAGCTGATTAGATATTATTTTTTTAGAAATAAATCTGTATTTGGTGTGTACATAATGTCCTGTTGAAGAAAGCTGATTAGATATAATTTTCTTAGAAATAAATCTGTATTTTGTGTTGACATAATGTCCTGTTGAAGAAAGCTGATTAGATATTATTTTTTTAGAAATAAATCTGTATTTTGTGTTGACATGATGTCCTGTTGAAGAAAGCTGATTAGATATTATTTTTTTAGAAATAAATCTGTATTTTGTGTTGACATGATATCCTGTTGAAGAAAGCTGATTAGATATTATTTTTTTAGAAATAAATCTGTATTTGGTGTTTACATAATGTCCTGTTGAAGAAAGCTGATTAGATATAATTTTTTTAGAAATAAATCTGTATTTTGTGTTGACATAATGTCCTGTGGAAGAAAGCTCATTAGATATTATTTTTTTAGAAATAAATCTGTATTTTGTGTTGACATAATGTCCTATTGAAGAAAGCTGATTAGATATTATTTTTTTAGAAATAAATCTGTATTTGGTGTTGACATAATGTCCTGTTGAAGAAAGCTGATTAGATATTATTTTTTTAGAAATAAATCTGTATTTTGTGTTGACATAATGTCCTGTTGAAGAAAGCTGATTAGATATTATCTTCTTAGAAGTAAATCTGTATTTTGTGTTGACATAATGTCCTGTTGAAGAAAGCTGATTAGATATTATTTTTTTAGAAAGAAATCTGTATTTTGTGTTGACATAATGTCCTGTTGAAGAAAGCTGATTAGATATTATTCTTTTAGAAGTAAATCTGTATTTTGTGTTGACATAATGTCCTGTTGAAGAAAGCTGATTAGATATTATTTTTTTAGAAATAAATCTGTATTTTGTGTTGACATAATGTCCTGTTGAAGAAAGCTGATTAGATATTATTTTCTTAGAAATAAATCTGTATTTTGTGTTGACATAATGTCCTGTTGAAGAAAGCTGATTAGATATTTTTTTTTTAGAAATAAAGCTGTATTTTGTGTTGACATAATGTCTTGTTGAAGAAAGCTGATTAGATATTATTTTTTTAGAAATAAATCTGTATTTTGTGTTGACATAATGTCCTGTTGAAGAAAGCTCATTAGATAATATTTTTTTAGAAATAAATCTGTATTTTGTGTTGACATAATGTCCTGTTGAAGAAAGCTGATTAGATATTATTTTTTTAGAAATAAATCTGTATTGTGTGTTGACATAATGTCCTGTTGAAGAAAGCTGATTAGATATTATTTTTTTAGAAATAAATCTGTATTTGGTGTTGACATAATGTCCTGTTGAAGAAAGCTGATTAGATATTATTTTTTTAGAAATAAATCTGTATTTGGTGTTGACATAATATCCTGTTAAAGAAAGCTGATTAGATATTATTTGTTTAGAAATAAATCTGTATTTGGTGTTGACATAATGTCCTGTTGAAGAAAGCTGATTAGATATTATTTTTTTAGAAATAAATCTGTATTTGGTGTTGACATAATGTCCTGTTGAAGAAAGCTGATTAGATATTATTTTTTTAGAAATAAATCTGTATTTTGTGTTGACATAATGTCCTGTTGAAGAAAGCTGATTAGATATTATTTTTTTAGAAATAAATCTGTATTTGGTGTTGACATAATGTCCTGTTGAAGAAAGCTGATTAGATATTATTTGTTTAGAAGTAAATCTGTATTTGGTGTTTACATAATGTCCTGTTGAAGAAAGCTGATTAGATATTATTTTTTTAGAAATAAATCTGTATTTGGTGTTTACATAATGTCCTGTTGAAGAAAGCTGATTAGATATTATTTTTTTAGAAATAAATCTGTATTTTGTGTTGACATAATGTCCTGTTGAAGAAAGCTGATTAGATATTATTTTTTTAGAAATAAATCTGTATTTGGTGTTTACATAATGTCCTGTTGAAGAAAGCTGATTAGATATTATTTTTTTAGAAATAAATCTGTATTTGGTGTTGACATAATGTCCTGTTGAAGAAAGCTGATTAGATATTATTTGGTTAGAAGTAAATCTGTATTTGGTGTTTACATAATGTCCTGTTGAAGAAAGCTGATTAGATATTATTTGTTTAGAAATAAATCTGTATTTTGTGTTGACATAATGTCCTGTTGAAGAAAGCTGATTAGATATTATTTTTTTAGAAATAAATCTGTATTTGGTGTTGACATAATGTCCTGTTGAAGAAAGCTGATTAGATATTATTTGTTTAGAAGTAAATCTGTATTTTGTGTTGACATAATGTCCTGTTGAAGAAAGCTGATTAGATATTATTTTTTTAGAAGTAAATCAGTATTTTGTGTTGACATAATGTCCTGTTGAAGAAAGCTGATTAGATATTATTTTTTTAGAAATAAACCTGTATTTTGTGTTTACATAATGTCCTGTTGAAGAAAGCTGATTAGACATTATTTTTTTAGAAATAAACCTGTATTTTGTGTTGACATAATGTCCTGTTGAAGAAAGCTGATTAGATATTATTTTTTTAGAAATAAACCTGTATTTTGTGTTGACATAATGTCCAGTTTAAGAAAGCTGATTAGACATTATTTTTTTAGAAATAAACCTGTATTTTGTGTTGACATAATGTCCAGTTTAAGAAAGCTGATTAGACATTATTTTTTTAGAAATAAACCTGTATTTTGTGTTGACATAATGTCCAGTTTAAGAAAGCTGATTAGACATTATTTTGTTAGAAATAAACCTGTATTTTGTGTTGACATAATGTCCTGTTGAAGAAAGCTGATTAGATATTATTTTTTTAGAAATAAATCTGTATTTTGTGTTGACATAATGTCCAGTTTAAGAAAGCTGATTAGATATTATTTTTTTAGAAATAAATCTGTATTTGGTGTGTACATAATGTCCTGTTGAAGAAAGCTGATTAGATATAATTTTCTTAGAAATAAATCTGTATTTTGTGCTGACATAATGTCCTGTTGAAGAAAGCTGATTAGATATTATTTTTTTAGAAATAAATCTGTATTTTGTGTTGACATAATGTCCTGTTGAAGAAAGCTGATTAGATATTATTTTTTTAGAAATAAATCTGTATTTTGTGTTGACATAATGTCCTGTTGAAGAAAGCTGATTAGATATTATTTTTTTTAGAAATAAATCTGTATTTTGTGTTGACATAATGTCCTGTTGAAGAAAGCTGATTAGATATTATTTTTTTAGAAATAAATCTGTATTTGGTGTTGACATAATGTCCTGTTGAAGAAAGCTGATTAGATATTATTTTCTGAGAAATAAATCTGTATTTTGTGTTGACATGATGTCCTGTTGAAGAAAGCTGATTAGATATTATTTTTTTAGAAATAAATCTGTATTTGGTGTTGACATAATGTCCTGTTGAAGAAAGCTGATTAGATATTATTTTTTTAGAAATAAATCTGTATTTTGTGTTGACATAATGTCCTGTTGAAGAAAGCTGATTAGAAATTATTTTTTTAGAAGTAAATCTGTATTTTGTGTTGACATAATGTCCTGTTGAAGAAAGCTGATTAGATATTATTTTTTTAGAAATAAATCTGTATTTTGTGTTGACATGATGTCCTGTTGAAGAAAGCTGATTAGATATTATTTTTTTAGAAATAAATCTGTATTTGGTGTTTACATAATGTCCTGTTGAAGAAAGCTGATTAGATATAATTTTTTTAGAAATAAATCTGTATTTTGTGTTGACATAATGTCCTGTGGAAGAAAGCTCATTAGATATTATTTTTTTAGAAATAAATCTGTATTTTGTGTTGACATAATGTCCTGTTGAAGAAAGCTGATTAGATATTATTTTTTTAGAAGTAAATCTGTATTTTGTGTTGACATAATGTCCTGTTGAAGAAAGCTGATTAGATATTATTTTTTTAGAAATAAATCTGTATTTTGTGTTGACATAATGTCCTGTTGAAGAAAGCTGATTAGATATTTTTTTTTTAGATATAAATCTGTATTGTGTGTTGACATAATGTCCTGTTGAAGAAAGCTGATTAGATATTATTTTTTTAGAAATAAATCTGTATTTGGTGTTGACATAATGTCCTGTTGAAGAAAGCTGATTAGATATTATTTTCTTAGAAATAAATCTGTATTTGGTGTTGACATAATATCCAGTTTAAGAAAGCTGATTAGACATTATTTTTTTAGAAATAAACCTGTATTTTGTGTTGACATAATGTCCAGTTTAAGAAAGCTGATTAGACATTATTTTTTTAGAAATAAACCTGTATTTTGTATTGACATAATGTCCTGTTGAAGAAAGCTGATTAGATATTATTTTTTTAGAAATAAACCTGTATTTTGTGTTGACATAATGTCCAGTTTTAGAAAGCTGATTAGACATTTTTTTTTTAGAAATAAACCTGTATTTTGTGTTGACATAATGCCCTGTTGAAGAAAGCTGATTAAATATTATTTTTTTAGAAATAAATCTGTATTTTGTGTTGACATAATGTCCTGTTGAAAGAAAGCTGATTAGATATTATTTTTTAAGAAATAAACCTGTATTTTGTGTTTACATAATGTCCTGTTGAAGAAAGCTGATTAGACATTATTTTTTAGAAATAAACCTGTATTTTGTGTTGACATAATCTCCTGTTGAAGAAAGCTGATTAGATATTATTTTTTTAGAAATAAATCTGTATTTTGTGTTGACATAATGTCCAGTTTAAGAAAGCTGATTAGACATTATTTTTTTAGAAATAAACCTGTATTTTGTGTTGACATAATGTCCAGTTAAAGAAAGCTGATTAGATATTATTTTTTTAGAAATAAACCTGTATTTTGTGTTGACATAATGTCCAGTTTAATAAAGCTGATTAGACATTATTTTTTTAGAAATAAACCTGTATTTTGTGTTGACATAATGTCCTGTTGAAGAAAGCTGATTAGATATTATTTTTTTGAGAAATAAATCTGTATTTTGTGTTGACATAATGTCCTGTTGAAGAAAGCTGATTAGATATTATTTTTTTAGAAATAAATCTGTATTTTGTGTTTACATAATGTCCTGTTGAAGAAAGCTGATTAGACATTATTTTTTTAGAAATAAACCTGTATTTTGTGTTGACATAATGTCCTGTTGAAGAAAGCTGATTAGATATTATTTTTTTTAGAAATATATCTGTATTTTGTGTTGACATAATGTCCAGTTTAAGAAAGCTGATTAGATATTATTTTTTTAGAAATAAATCTGTATTTGGTGTGTACATAATGTCCTGTTGAAGAAAGCTGATTAGATATAATTTTCTTAGAAATAAATCTGTATTTTGTGTTGACATAATGTCCTGTTGAAGAAAGCTGATTAGATATTATTTTTTTAGAAATAAATCTGTATTTTGTGTTGACATGATGTCCTGTTGAAGAAAGCTGATTAGATATTATTTTTTTAGAAATAAATCTGTATTTTGTGTTGACATGATATCCTGTTGAAGAAAGCTGATTAGATATTATTTTTTTAGAAATAAATCTGTATTTGGTGTTTACATAATGTCCTGTTGAAGAAAGCTGATTAGATATAATTTTTTTAGAAATAAATCTGTATTTTGTGTTGACATAATGTCCTGTGGAAGAAAGCTCATTAGATATTATTTTTTTAGAAATAAATCTGTATTTTGTGTTGACATAATGTCCTATTGAAGAAAGCTGATTAGATATTATTTTTTTAGAAATAAATCTGTATTTGGTGTTGACATAATGTCCTGTTGAAGAAAGCTGATTAGATATTATTTTTTTAGAAATAAATCTGTATTTTGTGTTGACATAATGTCCTGTTGAAGAAAGCTGATTAGATATTATCTTCTTAGAAGTAAATCTGTATTTTGTGTTGACATAATGTCCTGTTGAAGAAAGCTGATTAGATATTATTTTTTTAGAAAGAAATCTGTATTTTGTGTTGACATAATGTCCTGTTGAAGAAAGCTGATTAGATATTATTCTTTTAGAAGTAAATCTGTATTTTGTGTTGACATAATGTCCTGTTGAAGAAAGCTGATTAGATATTATTTTTTTAGAAATAAATCTGTATTTTGTGTTGACATAATGTCCTGTTGAAGAAAGCTGATTAGATATTATTTTCTTAGAAATAAATCTGTATTTTGTGTTGACATAATGTCCTGTTGAAGAAAGCTGATTAGATATTTTTTTTTTAGAAATAAAGCTGTATTTTGTGTTGACATAATGTCCTGTTGAAGAAAGCTGATTAGATATTATTTTTTTTAGAAATAAATCTGTATTTTGTGTTGACATAATGTCCTGTTGAAGAAAGCTCATTAGATAATATTTTTTTAGAAATAAATCTGTATTTTGTGTTGACATAATGTCCTGTTGAAGAAAGCTGATTAGATATTATTTTTTTAGAAATAAATCTGTATTGTGTGTTGACATAATGTCCTGTTGAAGAAAGCTGATTAGATATTATTTTTTTAGAAATAAATCTGTATTTGGTGTTGACATAATGTCCTGTTGAAGAAAGCTGATTAGATATGTTTTTTTTAGAAATAAATCTGTATTTGGTGTTGACATAATATCCTGTTAAAGAAAGCTGATTAGATATTATTTGTTTAGAAATAAATCTGTATTTGGTGTTGACATAATGTCCTGTTGAAGAAAGCTGATTAGATATTATTTTTTTAGAAATAAATCTGTATTTGGTGTTGACATAATGTCCTGTTGAAGAAAGCTGATTAGATATTATTTTTTTAGAAATAAATCTGTATTTTGTGTTGACATAATGTCCTGTTGAAGAAAGCTGATTAGATATTATTTTTTTAGAAATAAATCTGTATTTGGTGTTGACATAATGTCCTGTTGAAGAAAGCTGATTAGATATTATTTGTTTAGAAGTAAATCTGTATTTGGTGTTTACATAATGTCCTGTTGAAGAAAGCTGATTAGATATTATTTTTTTAGAAATAAATCTGTATTTGGTGTTTACATAATGTCCTGTTGAAGAAAGCTGATTAGATATTATTTTTTTAGAAATAAATCTGTATTTTGTGTTGACATAATGTCCTGTTGAAGAAAGCTGATTAGATATTATTTTTTTAGAAATAAATCTGTATTTGGTGTTTACATAATGTCCTGTTGAAGAAAGCTGATTAGATATTATTTTTTTAGAAATAAATCTGTATTTGGTGTTGACATAATGTCCTGTTGAAGAAAGCTGATTAGATATTATTTGGTTAGAAGTAAATCTGTATTTGGTGTTTACATAATGTCCTGTTGAAGAAAGCTGATTAGATATTATTTGTTTAGAAATAAATCTGTATTTTGTGTTGACATAATGTCCTGTTGAAGAAAGCTGATTAGATATTATTTTTTTTAGAAATAAATCTGTATTTGGTGTTGACATAATGTCCTGTTGAAGAAAGCTGATTAGATATTATTTGTTTAGAAGTAAATCTGTATTTTGTGTTGACATAATGTCCTGTTGAAGAAAGCTGATTAGATATTATTTTTTTAGAAGTAAATCTGTATTTTGTGTTGACATAATGTCCTGTTGAAGAAAGCTGATTAGATATTATTTTTTTAGAAATAAACCTGTATTTTGTGTTGACATAATGTCCTGTTGAAGAAAGCTGATTAGACATTATTTTTTTAGAAATAAACCTGTATTTTGTGTTGACATAATGTCCTGTTGAAGAAAGCTGATTAGATATTATTTTTTTAGAAATAAACCTGTATTTTGTGTTGACATAATGTCCAGTTTAAGAAAGCTGATTAGACATTATTTTTTTAGAAATAAACCTGTATTTTGTGTTGACATAATGTCCAGTTTAAGAAAGCTGATTAGACATTATTTTTTTAGAAATAAACCTGTATTTTGTGTTGACATAATGTCCAGTTTAAGAAAGCTGATTAGACATTATTTTGTTAGAAATAAACCTGTATTTTGTGTTGACATAATGTCCTGTTGAAGAAAGCTGATTAGATATTATTTTTTTAGAAATAAATCTGTATTTTGTGTTGACATAATGTCCTGTTGAAGAAAGCTGATTAGATATTATTTTTTTAGAAATAAATCTGTATTTTGTGTTGACATAATGTCCTGTTGAAGAAAGCTGATTAGATATTATTTTTTTTAGAAATAAATCTGTATTTTGTGTTGACATAATGTCCTGTTGAAGAAAGCTGATTAGATATTATTTTTTTAGAAATAAATCTGTATTTGGTGTTGACATAATGTCCTGTTGAAGAAAGCTGATTAGATATTATTTTCTGAGAAATAAATCTGTATTTTGTGTTGACATGATGTCCTGTTGAAGAAAGCTGATTAGATATTATTTTTTTAGAAATAAATCTGTATTTGGTGTTGACATAATGTCCTGTTGAAGAAAGCTGATTAGATATTATTTTTTTAGAAATAAATCTGTATTTTGTGTTGACATAATGTCCTGTTGAAGAAAGCTGATTAGAAATTATTTTTTTAGAAGTAAATCTGTATTTTGTGTTGACATAATGTCCTGTTGAAGAAAGCTGATTAGATATTATTTTTTTAGAAATAAATCTGTATTGTGTGTTGACATAATGTCCTGTTGAAGAAAGCTGATTAGATATTATTTTTTTAGAAATAAATCTGTATTTGGTGTTGACATAATGTCCTGTTGAAGAAAGCTGATTAGATATTATTTTTTTAGAAATAAATCTGTATTTGGTGTTGACATAATATCCTGTTAAAGAAAGCTGATTAGATATTATTTGTTTAGAAATAAATCTGTATTTGGTGTTGACATAATGTCCTGTTGAAGAAAGCTGATTAGATATTATTTTTTTAGAAATAAATCTGTATTTGGTGTTGACATAATGTCCTGTTGAAGAAAGCTGATTAGATATTATTTTTTTAGAAATAAATCTGTATTTTGTGTTGACATAATGTCCTGTTGAAGAAAGCTGATTAGATATTATTTTTTTAGAAATAAATCTGTATTTGGTGTTGACATAATGTCCTGTTGAAGAAAGCTGATTAGATATTATTTGTTTAGAAGTAAATCTGTATTTGGTGTTTACATAATGTCCTGTTGAAGAAAGCTGATTAGATATTATTTTTTTAGAAATAAATCTGTATTTGGTGTTTACATAATGTCCTGTTGAAGAAAGCTGATTAGATATTATTTTTTTAGAAATAAATCTGTATTTTGTGTTGACATAATGTCCTGTTGAAGAAAGCTGATTAGATATTATTTTTTTAGAAATAAATCTGTATTTTGTGTTGACATGATGTCCTGTTGAAGAAAGCTGATTAGATATTATTTTTTTAGAAATAAATCTGTATTTGGTGTTGACATAATGTCCTGTTGAAGAAAGCTGATTAGATATTATTTTTTTAGAAATAAATCTGTATTTTGTGTTGACATAATGTCCTGTGGAAGAAAGCTCATTAGATATTATTTTTTTAGAAATAAATCTGTATTTTGTGTTGACATAATGTCCTGTTGAAGAAAGCTGATTAGATATTATTTTTTTAGAAATAAATCTGTATTTTGTGTTGACATAATGTCCTGTTGAAGAAAGCTGATTAGATATTATTCTTTTAGAAGTAAATCTGTATTTTGTGTTGACATAATGTCCTGTTGAAGAAAGCTGATTAGATATTATTTTTTTAGAAATAAATCCGTATTTTGTGTTGACATAATGTCCTGTTGAAGAAAGCTGATTAGATATTATTTTCTTAGAAATAAATCTGTATTTTGTGTTGACATAATGTCCTGTTGAAGAAAGCTGATTAGATATTTTTTTTTTAGAAATAAAGCTGTATTTTGTGTTGACATAATGTCCTGTTGAAGAAAGCTGATTAGATATTATTTTTTTAGAAATAAATCTGTATTTTGTGTTGACATAATGTCCTGTTGAAGAAAGCTGATTAGATATTATTTTTTTAGAAATAAATCTGTATTTTGTGTTGACATAATGTCCTGTTGAAGAAAGCTGATTAGATATTATTTTTTTAGAAATAAATCTGTATTGTGTGTTGACATAATGTCCTGTTGAAGAAAGCTGATTAGATATTATTTTTTTAGAAATAAATCTGTATTTGGTGTTGACATAATGTCCTGTTGAAGAAAGCTGATTAGATATTATTTTCTTTGAAATAAATCTGTATTTGGTGTTGACATAATATCCTGTTGAAGAAAGCTGATTAGATATTATTTTTTTAGAAATAAATCTGTATTTGGTGTTGACATAATGTCCTGTTGAAGAAAGCTGATTAGATATTATTTGTTTAGAAGTAAATCTGTATTTGGTGTTTACATAATGTCCTGTTGAAGAAAGCTGATTAGATATTATTTTTTTAGAAATAAATCTGTATTTGGTGTTGACATAATGTCCTGTTGAAGAAAGCTGATTAGATATTATTTTTTTAGAAATAAATCTGTATTTTGTGTTGACATAATGTCCTGTTGAAGAAAGCTGATTAGATATTATTTTTTTAGAAATAAATCTGTATTTGGTGTTTACATAATGTCCTGTTGAAGAAAGCTGATTAGATATTATTTTTTTAGAAATAAATCTGTATTTGGTGTTGACATAATGTCCTGTTGAAGAAAGCTGATTAGATATTATTTGTTTAGAAGTAAATCTGTATTTGATGTTTACATAATGTCCTGTTGAAGAAAGCTGATTAGATATTATTTGTTTAGAAATAAATCTGTATTGTGTGTTGACATAATGTCCTGTTGAAGAAAGCTGATTAGATATAATTTTTTTTAGAAATAAATCTGTATTTGGTGTTGACATAATGTCCTGTTGAAGAAAGCTGATTAGATATTATTTGTTTAGAAGTAAATCTGTATTTGGTGTTGACATAATGTCCTGTTGAAGAAAGCTGATTAGATATTATTTTTTTAGAAATAAATCTGTATTTTGTGTTGACATAATGTCCTGTTGAAGAAAGCTGATTAGATATTATTTGTTTAGAAGTAAATCTGTATTTGGTGTTTACATAATGTCCTGTTGAAGAAAGCTGATTAGATATTATTTTTTTAGAAATAAATCTGTATTTGGTGTTGACATAATGTCCTGTTGAAGAAAGCTGATTAGATATTATTTTTTTAGAAATAAATCTGTATTTTGTGTTGACATAATGTCCTGTTGAAGAAAGCTGATTAGATATTATTTTTTTAGAAATAAATCTGTATTTGGTGTTGACATAATGTCCTGTTGAAGAAAGCTGATTAGATATTATTTGTTTAGAAGTAAATCTGTATTTGTGTTTACATAATGTCCTGTTGAAGAAAGCTGATTAGATATTATTTTTTTAGAAATAAATCTGTATTTGGTGTTGACATAATGTCCTGTTGAAGAAAGCTGATTAGATATTATTTTTTTAGAAATAAATCTGTATTGTGTGTTGACATAATGTCCTGTTGAAGAAAGCTGATTAGATATTATATTTTAAGAAATAAATCTGTATTTTGTGTTGACATAATGTCCTGTTGAAGAAAGCTGATTAAATATTTTTTTTTTAGAAATAAATCTGTATTTGGTGTTGACATAATGTCCTGTTGAAGAAAGCTGATTAGATATTATTTGTTTAGAAGTAAATCTGTATTTGGTGTTGACATAATGTCCTGTTGAAGAAAGCTGATTAGATATTATTTTTTTAGAAATAAATCTGTATTTTGTGTTGACATAATGTCCTGTTGAAGAAAGCTGATTAGATATTATTTTTTTAGAAATAAATCTGTATTTGGTGTTGACATAATGTCCTGTTGAAGAAAGCTGATTAGATATTTTTTTTTTAGAAATAAATCTGTATTTGGTGTTGACATAATGTCCTGTTGAAGAAAGCTGATTAGATATTATTTTTTTAGAAATAAATCTGTATTTTGTGTTGACATAATGTCCTGTTGAAGAAAGCTGATTAGATATTATTTTTTTAGAAATAAATCTGTATTTGGTGTTGACATAATGTCCTGTTGAAGAAAGCTGATTAGATATTATTTGTTTAGGAGTAAATCTGTATTTGGTGTTTACATAATGTCCTGTTGAAGAAAGCTGATTAGATATTATTTTTTTAGAAATAAATCTGTATTTGGTGTTGACATAATGTCCTGTTGAAGAAAGCTGATTAGATATTATTTTTTTAGAAATAAATCTGTATGTTGTGTTGACATAATGTCCTGTTGAAGAAAGCTGATTAGATATTATTTTTTTAGAAATAAATCTGTATTTTGTGTTGACGTAATGTCCTGTTGGAGAAAGCTGATTAGATATTATTTTTTTAGAAATAAATCTGTATTTTGTGTTGACATAATGTCCTGTTGAAGAAAGCTGATTAGATATTATTTTTTTAGAAGTAAATCTATATTTTGTGTTGACATAATGTCCTGTTGAAGAAAGCTGATTAGATATTATTTTTTTAGAAATAAATCTGTATTTTGTGTTGACATAATGTCCAGTTTAAGAAACCTGATTAGATATTATTTTTTTAGAAATAACTCTGTATTTTGTGTTGACATAATGTCCTGTTGAAGAAAGCTGATTAGATATTATTTTTTTAGAAATAAATCTGTATTTTGTGTTGACATAATGTCCAGTTTAAGAAAGCTGATTAGATATTTTTTTTTTAGAAATAAATCTGTATTTGGTGTTGACATAATTTCCTGTTGAAGAAAGCTGATTAGATATTATTTTTTTAGAAATAAATCTGTATTTTGTGTTGACATAATGTCCTGTTGAAGAAAGCTGATTAGATATTATTTTTCAGAAAAATAAAAGTAGTAAAAATGCATGCATTCAGAAAAATTTGGCAGTTTCTGTTTGGTATCAATAGTTGTTCATCTAATTGATTGTTTGGTATCAATAGTTGTTCATCTAATTGATTGTTTGGTAGCAGTAGTTGTTCATCTAATTGATAAATCAATAAAATATATAAAGATATATATCGTAAATGCCATGTAACGTCTGAAAAAAAAAACAAAAACAAAACATGCATTCAACACGTAAAATTTTTAGTACTTGTGCAGTGTAGTAATTATGCTGAAAGAATTACGTTATGTAGAAAGCCATTCTTAACATGTGGATGGAGGCTTTTTAATTTGTCTGCACATCCACCTAACAATTTAATAAAAAAGAAAGATACCATAAAAATTTAATTTAATTTTGAAATCCTATCTGAAATGTAACATGGTGCATACGCTGTAAAAACACTGAATATTTCTTTGTAATTAATAATTGTTAATCTAATCGATCACATAATAATAAAAGATATATAGGTATGTCTTCCATAAATGAATAATAAAAAGATATATAGGGTTTTCTGTGTATTAACAAATTCAAAACTGCAAGTGAGATTTACGCATTATTTCATTTTTTTTATTAATACAAACACACAATCAAAATATGTAGCATTCTAGCCTGATGCTGTTTTAAGTGTGTGGATGCGAAAAAAATGTTGACTAATAGTTAATGTATTTTACATATAAATTTGCCGATCTCTGTACACGTTATTCATGTATGTAAACAATTATATATTTACTTTCAATTTCAGGTGTGGCCAGGTGATACTGTATTTCCAGATTTCTTTCACCCGAAGGCTTTTGCATACTGGCATGATTTGACTGAAAAATTTCATCGACAAATTCCATTTGATGGTCTTTGGGTGGTAAGACAATCTTTTCAAACTCATAAAATAATAAGCTCTTACCATTTTATATTAGGTATATTAGTTAATTATTCAATTAATATACTTTATATAAGTTAATTATATAATTTATATTATATACTTTATGTAAGTTAATTATATAATTTATATTATATACTTTATATAAGTTAATTATATAATTTATATTATATACTTTATATAAGTTAATTATATAATTTATATTATATACTTTATGTAAGTTAATTATATAATTTATATTATATACTTTATATAAGTTAATTATATAATTTATATTATATACTTTATATAAGTTAATTATATAATTTATATTATATACTTTATATAAGTTAATTATATAATTTATATTATATATTTTATATTAGTTCATTATAGAATTTATATTATATATTTTATAATAGTTAATTATACAATTTATATATTTTATATTAGTGTGTTACATAATTAATATATTTTATGTTAGTTAATTACATAATTAATATATTTTATAATAGTTAATGATATCATTAATATATTTTATAATAGTTAATAATATGATGTATATATTTTATATTAATTACATATTGTATTTATTTTATATTAGTTAATTACATAAGTAATATGGTTTATATAAGTTAATTACATAATACATATACTTTATATTAGTTACATAATGTATATATTTTATATTAGTTAATTACATCATTAATATATTTTATATTAGTTGATTACATCATTAATATATTTTATAATAGTTAATTATATCATTAATATATTTTATAATAGTTAATTACATAATATATTTTATATTAGTTAATTACATGATTTATATAATGTATATTAGTTAATTTCATCATTAATATATTTTATACTAGCATTTCAGCCCGGCGTTGCCTGGGTGTTTGGGGATGTATGCTGAGCAAAAAGAAAAAAAAGCGGTCAATTTTTTTAACTTTTACCCCTATTATGACCCCTTAACATTTATTGTTTTGGGCTCAAATCAAGTTATTAAGTTAGATTCATGTCCAAGGAACCTATATCTAAAATTTCAAGTGTTTAGACCCAAAATTGGCGGAGTAGTTTGGTAGAGTTCTCAAAGGTGAAATCGTTGAACTTTGACCTCTTAACACCCAAATTTCTTATTTTATTTTAGTCATTATATCATTTATATATTTTAATTTCATAATTTTAATTATATAATTTATATCATATATTAGTAATAAACTCATAAAAATGTTATAAATCTGTGTTTCTTATTTCTATGACTAGTGCTTCTCCTAATCGATCAGAATAAGAAAGTTTGAACTTTTAGAGTTCATTTCCAATTTTAAAACGATTCTGTGATTTGTTTTCTTGATAATAAAAAATGAAACAAACACAAAGTATTAAGAGATTGTTTATATACAGTTTTTTTAAGACTAAGGACCACAGGACCAGTAATCCCATTCTCAGATCTAACATTGACTTTCCAAGTCTAAATTTTATTGGTAAATTTTCAACGGAGTAAATATTCTAAAGTTCCCTTGACAAACCTTTTAAAATATTCAGATTTCATTTTGCACTTATTTGCTAAATGTCTATATAATGCTATCAGAAAGCTGACTATTGATTTAAATCACTTTTGACAAGTTTTTTTTTCTAGTGTTAGCCTGACCTTGCCATTATTTAATCATCTCTGCAATAATGTTTCATTATAGTTTATATGATTTTAGCACAAGTGAAAAATAAATGAAAATCTCAGTTTATGAAAATTTGGGATACAATTTATATATTGTATCCAAAATTTTTAAATAAAAATATTTAGAACTTTGTGGAATTAAAAATTTAATTAGATCTACATTTAAAAGTCTCCCCAACTAAAAATGATATTCTACCCTTTTTAGGTAATTATGTATGAATACACTGAAAAAAAAAGAAAATTATTTCAGAATTTGGAGTAGGAGTATGCATATAAATTCAGCATAATATAACCCCCCTACACACACACACACACACTCTCTCTCTCTCTCTCTCTCTCTCTCTCTCTCTCTCTCTCTCTCTCTCTCTCTCTCTATTCTAACTTTTAGGGCAGTTAACTAAATTGTTTACCACTAACCCTAAGTCTGACCGGCAAAGTCATAAAACCACTCATAATCACTTTATTTTTGTGTTACTACCTGGACTTGGGGTTATTATTAGGAAGAAGACAATTTCTATGAATTTTGATTATGACATGTTTTATACTAAATTTGATTATTAACAAAATTTAAAATAAAATACAACTTAATTTAAAAAAAATTGTCTGTCTGGTCTGAAATAATTTTATGTGAAACTGATATTTTTGGTTTTTATTTAATTATTTTTTCAATTAAGCTTTTTAGGCTGTTTACATGTAAATGCTTTAAAAGTGGAGGGGGATTAGCATTAGGTGCAGAGCTCTAATATTTCCTTTCGCAACAAAAGTTATAATTGTAAATTGCAAACAAGCAGCAATAATTTCAAGTTTTAGGTGTTCGCAGATAATCACCTATAAAAAAATAATCTTATTAGGGTGGGTGATTTAACTGAGTATGTTAATCTACAAATTTATCATTATTAGTAATAATAGTAATATTATATACTATAATCTCATCATCTATATATCGGTTTTCTTTTTAGAGTAAAACAAATTAATCTAATAACCAATCAATTTTTTATAATTAGGATAAAAAATAGATAGAGGGGTGATACAGAATAGTTAATAAAGCCACCCACATCCAATCTATCCATCTAAATATGTTTTTTTAATATTAACATTATTTAGAAATTTTTTCTTAACATATATATAATGCAGACCACTTAGTGGTATCAGCTTATATCACATTTAGATCCCAACCCCAAGGTGAGGAGCCATTGCTTAAAACAACAAGGTACTGCAAAAGGGCTGACTGGGAAGCCATTAGAGAACACATCAAAGATGCCCCATTTACCAATATCTTTTCTCTTCCTGCTGAACAGTGTGCCAGTAAGACAACTGAATAGTGCGAAGCAGGCATTGAAGCACATTTTCCTACACAAAAGTATTATAGTAAGCCCCACTCACGCCGAGGTTCGCTACAGATTATGTAGCTGCCATCGCAAAAAGACAGCATGTATTCCACCAGTTCGTACGCCATAAGTCAAATACAAATAGGCAAAAATTTGTAGAAGATAGAAATCATTGTAAGAGAGAAATAGTGAGAGTCTAAAGAAAGCATTCTGAAATAATCAGGGAATGCACAGAATTGCAAAAGATAGGAACTTGATTTCTGGAAAATCTATGATAGTGTAGTGAATAAAGGTCAATCAGTAATTTCTCTACTATCCAACAACCAGAGGGCCGCATGCACAATAACCGAGAAGATGAAACTGCTTGTCCAGCGATTCCCTTCCAACTCCAGCTTGGAGCCAACAAACAACTCCCTCCCAAATTTCCCTATATAGACTGACACCAACACTAGATGATATAAAAATTATCCCTTCACATGTCCACGATATGAAAAACTTAGTGGGCCTGATCTCATCTCTGCTATACTAATTAAGAAATACTCAGCTGAGCTAGCCTCGGTACTTTCCAAGCTCTACACTAAATGCCTTGCTGAATCTTGCTTCCCTAATAATTGGAAGATGGCTTCTGTGGTACCAGTGTACAAGAATTCTGTTATTGCTCTATCAGTCTCCTCCTCCTCTTCGCTAAAATCTTTGAGACCTTAATAAATCAAGCACTAATCCACCAAAAAAACAAATCTTCTCTCTCACAAACCTAATGGATTTAGGCAATGTCATTCTACTGCAGATATTTTAACAGTCATCTCTGAAAGCATATACCATGTACGGGATAAGAAAGGTTAATACTAAATATAATTAGATCCTTCTTAGACAATAGGACCATCCAGGTTGTC
>NC_136514.1:65946807-65959307 GCF_053919585.1 Euprymna scolopes | reverse complement strand
GTATATTTTGTAGACCTTTAATCAGATATGGACAATCACCAATGCGTTTATCCACTACTCCACATTCCCAGTAAGATGTGTTATTTCTGTAGCACTTAAAATATACTTGATCTCCCAAGTTATATTTCTTCCTTTTCATATGTGTAGTGTTTCGGACATTTGCCTGTCTTGGCAATAGTTTATCAAACGCTGATTTCACCTTTCTGGCAAACATTAAATCAGCTGGTGATATGTTTGACAGGGTCTTAGGGTGCGGTGTTATCCTATATATTTGCAAAAATTGTTGCAAAGCTTTTTCCGTTGGTATCCCAATGGATTTTTTCAACGCTTGTTTTAACGTGTCTACGAACCTCTCCGCGAGGCCGTTTGATCTTGGATGAAATGGCGGAGTAGTGATATACTTTACTTGGAACGTGTCACAAAATTCCTTAAAGTCTGTGGATGTGAATTGAGTTCCATTGTCAGTGACCAATGTGTCTGGTACACCAAATCGTGCAAATAACTCGTGTAGGAATCCTATTGAGTTGTTCGCTGTTGGATTCCTGCAACGCATTACTTCAGGCCATTTTGTATAACTATCTACTACAATTAAGTAGTAATTTTCTCCTACTGGACCAGCGAAGTCCATGTGGATTCTCGACCATGGGTGGTCGGTTTTCGGCCAAGGTTTGTGTACTATAGGTGGGGATTTTGCCGCTAACTGGCATCCTTCACATCTATTTATTGTTGTAGCTATGTCGACGTCCATGTTACGCCAGTGTACGTAGCTTCTCATTAGAGACTTCATCCGATTTATCCTCTTCTGCAACGTTTTAGATATTACTACTCTCTTGCTATATAATAACACATCATTACATATGGAAAAAAATTTCCTGAACCTTTTTGTCATTTATAATTTTTTCTTTTATATCATTTATATATTCATCTTTATCGGCTTCTCTTTTAATGTCTGACAATGTTACCGGTAGTTCTTTAATGATGTTTGCTACCATATTTTTCACTTCAACGTTTGTTCGAATTGCTGCAATCACTGATTCTTCCAAATTATGTTTCTGTGGTATCAGTCTTGAAAGTCCATCCGCATGGCAAATCTTTTTTGATGCTAGATGTTGTAGCTGGAAATCGTAATTCAGTAGGATCGTACCCCAGCGCAGCAATCTATTTGCGGTGTATACAGGCAATCCTTTTTTTTTATCCATAGATTGTGACTAATGGTTTATGGTCAATTTCAAGTATGAATTGTCTACCATATAAATATCGGGGGAATTTAGTCACTGCAAAGATTATACTCAACGCTTCTTTTTCAATCTGTGAATATGCCTTCTCTGCTGGAAGCAGCATTCTCGAAGCGTAAGCTATCGGCTTTCTAGATCCATTAGGCATGATATGTTGAATGCATGCTCCTATGCCGTAGGAACTAGCGTCACTAGCGACGACTATATTTAATTTTGTGTCATAGTAAGTTAGAAATAATTCAGATGTTAGTGCGCTCTTTATTTTGTCAAAAGCGGTTTGACATTCTTGCGTCCAGTTCCAAGGTGTGTCCTTTTTTAGCAGCTCATTTAAGGGAGCTCGCAAATTATGCATCCCTTCAATAAAAGATTGGTAATGATTTGCGAGTCCTAAGAAACTCTGCAAGGTTGTTACGTTATTAGGTGCTGGCATGTTTTTTATTGCCGCAGATCTTTCTGGGTCTGGACGTCGCCCATGTTTATTTATTATATGTCCAAGATACTTAATTTCGCCCATACAAAAGTCGCATTTATTTTCTTTTACTTTAAAACCAAATTCTTGTATTCGAGTGAATACTTGTTTTAAATGCTCCTTATATTCTTCTAGGGATTTGCTCCTGATAACAATTTCGTCCAGGTATGCACATGTGCACTCAAAGGGCAACCGGTTGTATTTGTACAATCCCTTATGCGTGTTGATGCATAGTATTTTTGAGCAATTCTCCTCGACCGGTATTTGTAAATACGCGTCGCTCAAGTCTATCTTGGAATTACCACCATTCAACTTTGTGAATATTTCCTCTGGGCTTGGTAGAGGGTAATGATAATCTTGTAATATGGAGTTTAGACCTGTCGAAAAGTCTGCGCACACTCTGATTTCATCATTCTTTTTCTTTACATATACGGTGGGGGCTGCCCAGTCGCTGTGTTCTATTTTTGATAGTATTCCTGTCTGTTCCAATCTGTCTAATTCTTTATTAATCTTTTCCAACCCAGCGAACGGAACGTTTCACTTTTTTCTAAAAATTGGGCTGGTGTTTTCTTTAAGTTCAAACGAGGCCTTAAATTTATTGCAACGGCCTAATTTAGTCATAAATACATCAGGGAATAATTTTTTTAAGTCCTCTTTTATATTTTCTGTTGTTGGAGTGGTACATTCTATTTTTTTACAGAATGTATTAATTGGCTTATCCCACAGTCCAAATTTCTCAATTAAATCTATTACAAACAGGTTTTCGCTATTTTTCAATACGAACATTTTTAATTTCTTCGTAATCCCTTTCAATTTTATCGGACGGATAACTTCTCCTTCAAATTTTATCTCAGCACCAATTACCGTCCGAGCTGATTTACTTGTTTTCATCATGGTTGGTTTACCCAACTTTTTCCATGTATTCAAGTTTATTATAGAAATATCGGATCCTGAATCCAGTTGTAATTTTATTGGTGTTTTAAATATTTCTGCTTTTATGTATTTTCGCCGATTTTTGTCTAATGTCTCATTTGATTTTGTTTGCTGTACTCTCTTTTTGGTGAAATCTTTATATCTGCAACAATCACTTTTGTGTCCGACTTTCTTGCAAATATAGCATTTTTTCTTCTTATAAGGGCAATCCGATTCTCAATGTCTTTCTGCGCATCTCTTACAGTTATATCTAGGAAGAGACTTGTTATATTCTTTACTATAATTATAATTATTATATTTGGAATATCTCGTTCCGTTTTGACTGCTTTTATTCGTATAATTCTTGGTTGGTGTGTATGGTTTTCTAACCTTTCTTACATATGCCACTCTGGATTCTTCTATCTTTTTTGAATCCATTTTTAGTGTAATGGCCCTTTCACAATCCTCTACTAATTTCTGAAGTGTTAAATCTTGCTCAGATTCCAGCTTGGACAACACTCGTCTGTGTATTTCTGCATTTTTCGTGGAGACTAACCCTTGTGCATTTGAAATCTTCTACTGTTAGTTCCGCTAGCTTAAAATTATCACAGTTTTTATTGACAACTGATGCGTATGTCAAATAATCTTGGTCGTCCATCTTCCTTAGATTCATACACAACCATCTCTTATAAAAAAGAGATATATTCGGATTAAATAATTCTTTTAGTAATTTTACAGCTTCCATGAAATCTAATTCCGTAGTTTTTTTAGGTAGTATATAATCTACGAACTTGCTGTGTTCTCTTACACCCAACTTCCTGAGTAAAAGGCTCACTTTCTGGCTATTTGGCCAACTTTTGCAGTCCAGTTGAAAGACATCCTTGTATCTTGTATAGTATGCTTCAAAAGTCTTTTCTTCCTCCGGCACATAATTAAATGTGTCTATGCTATTAAATATAGTTGTATGTGAGAAATTAGTACTGTCGACATTTTCTCGATTAGTCTTTAATAGTTCCAGTGTTTTAGCAAAACATTCATTTTTGCCTTTCTTCATATTCAAATTGTAATTTCTCCTGCCTTTCTTCTTGTTCAAGTTGTAATTTCTTCTGCCTTTCTTCTTGTTCAAATTGTAATTTCTTCTTCCTTTGTTCTTGTTCAAATTGTAATTTCTTCTGCCTTTCTTCTTGTTCCATTTGCCATTTCAATAATTTCTCCTCTCTACGTGCATCTAGCTCGGATTGCGCCTTTTGTTGCGTCTGCAAAAATTGCATTAACATTCTAGATAAATCTTCCATTTTTTTTTTTTGTATACTTCAGTAGCAGTAATGCAGTTATGAAGAAAAATTGTACAATTTCACATGCAACACAATATCCGTACCATATAAAATGGCGTGTGTTACAAAAAAAATTGTTCATAGTTTCTGTTTTCAATAGTAATATCGCTGCTCGAATAATATTTTCTCACTTTGCTAGCGAGTCAAGCTTATCCAACCACAACATAAGAACTGAGGCTTTTGCTGAAACCACAAAATACAATTTACTTTTCCGTTTTAGGCATTTCCTGATAAATAACAGCCGAACTTAAGTACAACTCTTTCCATAGAAAAAAAAAAAAAGTTTTTTAACTCGAGTCACAATTGAAAAAAATAAAATGTATGGACTACATTTAAATTTTTTTTTTTTTTTTTGCGTGACGTTTTACTGTCTTATATCCGTTATCCAGTGACAACTTTAGTTTAAAAAAAATCTTTCCTTGATTTTAGTTTAACTGTGGTATTTTTTTTTTTTTTTTAATACCGAAAAGAAAAATTTGGTTTACCAAAAAGTCTTTAGTTGGTATTTACAGTAATTTAGGAAATCCACTGGTGAACTTTTTTTTTCTTCGTATGTTACTTCCTTGTAATTTAGTAATACGAATCTGTTTGTCGTTTTACAAAAATTCACTTTTTCAGTTTGTTATTTTTTTTTTTAAGATGGATTCCACGGAAACGGCGTAAATCGTCGCTTTTTTTTTTTTTTTTTTTTTGAGACTGCAATTAAAGGTTTTGGTTTGTCTTTTTTTTCCGACTAGTATTTTAGTAAATAAAATACTATTAATCGAGGTTACTTTTTTTTTTTTTAAACCTGAATGTAGTTTTTGTTCTTGGAATTTGGGAAACAACTGTTTCTTTCTTTTAGTGTTGTACTTCGCGAGGAAAATATTTTACAGTTTTCCAATGTTCGCTGAATTATTCATTTTTTCCGCTTGAGTCAAACTTCTCTTTAGCATAAAATCCGTTTTTACGACTATTTCGTTCGTCAAAACTTGTATTCCTTAGAAAGGTCAACCGTTGCGTTGTACTTTTTTTTTAGTGAGTTCTTTCCATTTCTTCGTCAGACTATTATATTTGACGTTCATCCTCGTCGTCACTGTTAAGTTTGCAGGTTGAAACAAGTAAGGTAAAAAGCAATAAAAATGACAAATAACAAACAAAAGTAGATCAAATAAGAAGTGTATTAGGAAAAGGTATATTTACAGGATATTTACATAATGGTGTCAAATAAGAGAGTCTTTGCTGCTCTCGGCGGCCTTCGGTGGCTTCTGGTGAACACATACTCAGACTAACTGAGTCTTCCTATTTATGTGTAATTACTATCCACATATGCAAATGAATGTGTGCCACCACAACATATATATATAGATGTATATATATATATATATATGGATATATATATATATGGATATATAAATTGTAGACACCGCACACTTTGCCTAGTCCAAAATAAATGTCTAACAAAAAGTGTAGTTTATCAAGCAACAATATTTGCGAAAGAAAACCCAAATAACAAGAAATATTACATAGGAATGACTTCCTTAGATTTCAAAACCCGATACTATGACCACAAAAGTACAGTCAACAATAAAAAACAATGTATAAAAACAACACTAGCGAATAAATACTGGGAACTCAAAGAAAGCGGACATTCGTCGATAGTCGAATGGAAAATAATGAGAAAAGCTACAACGTGCAGACATTTAGACGACCCATGTAAATTATGCCTCCATGAAAAATTTGCTATCCTGTACTTTAAAGAACCTCAAAATCTATTAAACTGTAGACGAGAAATAGCAAACAACTGTGTTCACAAAATAAAACTTACTCTAGGATAGCGATACAAAATAGCTTTAAAACTAACAATAACAATAGAAAAAAGTAAATAAATAAATTAAACAAACATGAATATACATAAACGATCACACATATATATATATATATATATATGTATATATGTGTGCATGTATGTGTGTACACATAGGTATATTTATATATATATATATATAAAAAAAGAAAAAAAGGAAGAAAAAGATCTACCTTAAACCACTAACCTAGTTCTAAAAAAGATCCTTTGTTCGATAAAATACATGCCCATTGGCTGATAGGAAGGGGAGCGGTGGATACTAGAAAGCTGATTGGCTAACTAGAAATCCTCAACATATAAAAAACAAGAAGCAACCACAGAATTCGTGAATAAGCCTGACAAATCCTATAGTGGATGAAACGCAGAATATTCAGTGTAGCTTAATCATCATATATATTTTATAAATTACTAAGATGTATATATATATGGGTAATTATATATATATGGATATATATATATATATATATAGATGGATATATATATATATAGACGGATATATATATAGATGGATATATATATATGTATATAGATGGATATATATGTATATATAGATTGATATATATATATATATATATTGATATATATATATGTATAGCGATGTATATATATGTATAGCGATGTATATATATATGTATATAGATGTATATATATATGGATATATATGTATATAGATGTATATATATATATGGATATATATGTATATAGATGTATATATATATATGGATATATATGTATATACATGTATATATATATGGATATATATGTATATAGATGTATATATATATGGATATATATGTATATAGATGTATATATATGGATATATATGGATATATATATGGATATATATGGATATATATGGATATATATGTATATATATGGATATATATGTATATATATATGTATATATATATGGATATATATGTATATATATGTATATATATGGATATATATGTATATATATATATAGATATATATATATATGGATATATATGTATATATATATAGATATATATATATATATATATGGATATATATGTATATATATATAGATATATATATATATATATGTATATATATATGTATATATATATATGGATATATATATATGTATATATATATGTATATATATATGTATATATATATATGGATATATATATGTATGTATATATATATATGGATATATATATGTATATATATATATATATGGATATATATATATGTATATATATATATGGATATATATATGTATATATATATATATATGGATATATATATATGGATATATATATGTATATATATATATATGGATATATATATGTATATATATATATATATGGATATATATATATGTATATATATATGGATATATATATGGATATATATATATATATGGATATATATATATGGATATATATATGTATATATATATGGATATATATATGTATATATATATATGGATATATATATGTATATATATATATGGATATATATATGTATATATATATGGATATATATATGTATATATATATATGTATATATATATATGGATATATATATGTATATATATATGGATATATATATGTATATATATATATGTATATATATATATGGATATATATATATGTATATATATATGGATATATATATATGTATATATATATGGATATATATATATGGATATATATATGGATATATATATATGGATATATATATGGATATATATATATGGATATATATATATGGATATATATATATGTATATATATATGGATATATATATATGGATATATATATGTATATATATGGATATATATATATGCATATGGATATATGTATATATGTATGTATATGGATATATATATATGTATATAGATATATGTATATATGTATATGGATATATATATGTATATATATATATGGATATATATATATATATGTATATATGTATGGATATATATGCATATAGATATATGTATATAGATATATGTACGTATATAGATATATATATATGTATGTATATAGATATATGTATATAGATATGTATATATATATAGATATACGTATATAAATATGTGTGTATATAGATATATGTATGTATATCTATGTATATATATATGTATGTGTGTATATAGATATATGTATATGTATGTGTGTATATAGATATATGTATATACATAGATATATGTATGTATATGTATGTATATATATGTATGTATGTATGTATATAGATATATGTATATGTATGTGTGTATATAGATATATGTATATATATGTGTGTATATTGATGTATGCGTATATATATGTGTGTATATAGATATATGTATATATATGTGTGTATATTGATGTATGCGTATATATATATGTATATAGATATATTTATATATATGTATATATATAGATATATGTATATGTATGTGTGTATATAGATATATGTATATATATGTGTGTATATGGACGTATGCGTATATAGATATATGTATATATATGTGTGTATATGGACGTATGCGTATATAGATATATGTATATATATGTGTGTATATGGACGTATGCGTATATATATGTATGTATATAGATATATGTATATATATGTATGTATATAGATATATGTATATATATATGTATGAATGTATATAGATATATTTATATATGTATGTATATAGATATATGTATATATATTTGTATGTATATAGATATATGTATATATATATGTATGTATATAGATATATTTATATATATATGTATGTATATAGATATATGTATATATATTTGTATGTATATAGATATATGTATATATATTTGTATGTATATAGATATATGTATATATATATGTATGTATATAGATATATGTATGTATATAGATATATGTATATATATGTATGTATATAGATATATGTATATATATGTATGTATATAGATATATGTATATATATGTATGTATATAGATATATGTATATATATGTATGTATATAGATATATGTATATATATAGATATATGTATATGTATGTATATATATATGTATATATATAGATATAGATATATATATGTATATATATAGATATAGATATATATATGTATATATAGATATAGATATATATATGTATATATAGATATATCTATATGCATGTATATATATATATATAGATATATCTATATATATGTATATATAGATATATCTATATGCATGTATATATATAGATATATCTATATATATGTATATATGTATAGATATATCTATATATATGTATATATATGTATACATATAGATATATCTATATGCATGTATAGATATATCTATATATATATATATATGTATAGATATATCTATATATATATGTATATATATGTATACATATAGATATATCTATATATATGCATATATATGTATATATAGTGATATGTCTATATATATGTATATATATGCATATATATTGATAAATCTATATATATGTATATATATATATAGATATATCTATATTTATGTATATATGTACATATATCTATATATATGTATATATATATAGATTTATGTATATATTTTTATGTATATAGATATATGTATATATATATGTATATATGTATATATAGATATATGTATATATATATATATGTATAAATATAGATGTATGTATATATATGTATATATATATAGATGTATGTATATATATGTATATATATAGATGTATGTATATATATGTATATATATAGATGTATGTATATATATAGATGTATGTATATATATGTATATATATAGAAGTATATACATACATCTATATATATACATATATATACATACATCTATATATATGTATATACATACATCTATATATATACATATATATACATATATCTATATATATATGTATATATATAGATGTATGTTTATATATGTATATATAGATGTATGTATATATATGTATATATATATAGATGTACGTATATATATGTATATATATAGATGTACGTATATATATCTGTATATATATAGATGTACGTATATATATGTATATATATAGATGTACGTATATATATGTATATATATAGATGTATGTATATATATGTATATATAGATGTATGTATATATATATATGTATATATAGATGTATGTATATATGTATATATAGATGTATGTATATATGTATATATAGATGTATGTATATATGTATATATAGATGTATGTATATATGTATATATAGATGTATGTATATATGTATGTATATAGATGTATGTATATATATATGTATATAGATGTATGTATATATATATGTATATAGATGTGTATATATATATATATATGTATATAGATGTATGTATATATATATATATAGATGTATGTATATATATATATATAGATGTATGTATATATATATATATAGATGTATGTATATATATGTATATATATAGATGTATGTATATATATGTATATAGATGTATGTATATATATGTATATAGATGTACGTATATATATATGTATATAGATGTATGTATATATATATGTATATATATATATATATAGATATATGTGTATATGTATATACGTATATGTATATACGTATATGTATATATATAGGTATATGTATATATATATGTATATATATAGGTATATGTATATATATATATATGTATATATATAGGTATATGTATATATATATGTATATATATAGGTATATATATATATAGGTATATGTATATATATAGGTATATATGTATATATATAGGTATATGTATATATATAGGTATATATGTATATATATATAGGTATATATATATATATATAGATATATGTATATATGTGTATATATATATATACGTATATATATGTGTATATGTATATACGTATATATATGTATATCTCGGCGTTTTACCGAGATCTCAGTTGTGCCATTTCCTCTATTCCTTTATCTGAGAAGATCTTACTCATGGGTGATCTAAATGCAAGGGTTGGCAAGGATCATCACCCCTGGGACTCACTCGGCCTGTTTGGTGTAGGTAGGGTCAACAGTAATGGTCCGCATCTTCTCCATCTATGAACTCAGTTTGACCTTGCTATCTGTAACACTTTCTTCAGTCGCAAAGAGGTCCATCGGTGTACCAGGACCCATCCCTGTTCAAAACAAGGTCACTTGATCGATTACATTATTTCCAGGAAGGCAGATTTGCGGGACATATGTAGTGTGCGTGTTATGCGTGGAGCTGAATGCGGCACATTACTTTTTGGTACGCGGAAGTTGAAGGTCTGTATAAGGAGGAAGTGTAGGTTGGGCGGTCTTGGGATTCCCAGGCGGGTTGATGTTTCCAGGGTGGCTGATCCAAGTGTATGTGAAAAGCTTCGATCCGTAGTTAATTCTGCTGATTTTGATGGGTCATGGGCGCCTTTTTAAAATGCAGTCTATAAAATAAGTGTAGATGTTCTTGGCTTCCGCAAATCTAAACATCAGGATTGGTTTGATGATAATGATTCTGAAATTACTCAACTCTTAAGTACTAAAAATGAGTTGCACCATAAGATGTTGTCTCCTGCCTCTCATGAAGGTCGAGAGTCCCTCCGACAGTCACTTAAAGCAAACAAGGGTATTCTCCAAAAGCGACTCCGCCAAATGAAGAATCAGTGGTGGGCTAAACTCGCCAACCAAATCCAGAGGGCTTTTGATTGTAAAGACCTCCAACGCATGTACCATTTGCTTAAAAAAGCTTTTGGTCCTCAAACACTATCTACATCTCCCCTACTCTCAAGTGATGGAATTGCCCTTAAAAGGATCCTAACAAGATTCTACTTCGTTGGACCGAGCATTATTCTGATCTCTTTGACAACCCCTCTAATGTTGATGAGGACGTCATCAATGAATTTTTATCACAACAGAAGCTTATCCATGAAATGTCCGTGTTCCCATCTGAGAATGAAATTAGAGATGCAATCAAGGAAGTGAACGTTGGGAGAGCTCTAGGGCTTGATGGTATTCCTGTGGAAGTCCTCTTACAAGGGGTGATAAACTTGTTCATGAAATTCTTCATCTTATCACTGATGTCTGGAGGAGATTTCCCATCCATCAGGATTGGGTTGATGCAATTCTTATATCACTGTACAAGGGAAAGGGGCCCAGGACCGACTGTGGAAGTTATCGTGGGATAAGTTTGTTGGAAGCAGTTGGCAAAGTATTTTCCAGAGTTCTACTCAATAGATTGTTAAAGTATATTTGCCCATCCGTCATTCCAGAAAGCCAAAGTGGCTTTCATCCGGGCAAAGAAACCATGGATATGATCTTCTCTGCTCGGCAGTTGCAGGAGAAATGTACTGAACACTTTAGCAGGTTTTTGTTGAATTGACTAAGGCTTTTGACCCGGTGAACAGAAGTGACTTTATCCGGAGCTGGCCTGGCTAGCCACAAGCGTTCACATGGAGATCAATCTTTCTTTGATGGGGTAAACTTTGCAGGGCACAGATGTTCTGTTTGCTCTGTGGTCTGTAAATCGAGTGGAGGCCTAAAGCGTCATATGAGCGTCCACAGTAGAGCAGCACCAGTTGGCATCCCTCAATCTCAGTTTAAGTGTGACCTTTGCAACAGACTGTGTAAAAGCAGGGCTGGTCTGAAGAGCCACCTTCGTTCGCACAGAAAATAAGAATTGATGCATTCTTGTCCACATCATATATGTATGTATATATGTGTATGTATATATATATGTGTGTATATATATGTATGTGTGTATAT
>NC_136514.1:65869307-65941807 GCF_053919585.1 Euprymna scolopes | reverse complement strand
GATTGGGGTGACCTTCTTCTGATGGGTTGAGGGTACTGGATTGACAGTACTGGTAGTACAGGAGCCCTAACTCTTTGGTAGCGCTTAGAGCAGCTGCTCCATCAACAGTTATATAATATCGGGATGTTTGTAGTGCGGTGTCGCGCATGGAAAGGGACCCTGCACTCATCCTCGATGGGCTTTCCTGTCCTAGTTGAAGAAAGGTCGGCTAATGGTCTACTTGTGTTGCATGTCTGATACCCTGCATAACCTCTTGTTCAGCTACCCCTTACATAACTGAAACTCTTTAAAAACATAATGACAGTACAATCAAAAAATAAGCTTAAACCAGGCCTAGGGACAAACAAATCCAACTTGCCTCCTCCCTTGAGGCTTGCATTCACTAACATCCGTGGGCTTAGAACTAATTTAGCTGATGTTGAAGCATTTCTCCTAACAAATACTCCGGATATCTTAGCACTAAGCGAGACTAACCTACACTCCTCAAACCCCTCTAACCACTTTAACATGCCTGGCTATCTCCCACTCTGCCGTAAGGACTCTGACAGACATGCACGGACTTGGAGCCTACATTCGTAACACCCTCTCCCTGACTAGAGAAACAAACCTAGAAACGGACGATCAAGCCTTTATGTGCATTAGACTAAACATACAACATAACATCAGCTACTTTTATTTTCTCTACAGCTCTCCCTCGACCCAGGACTGCACCATAATAAACAAAGTCTCTGACAGCATAGACACAGCACTCTCCCTCGACACTAGCGCACAAGTACATGTATTTGGTGACTTTAATGTTCACCACAAAAACTGGCTTGGATTTCTACTTACACAGATGCAGCGGGCTGCACAACACATAGCTTCGCTATATCTCATTCTCTATCACAAATGGTTACGTTTCCAACCTGTTTCCCTGACCAGCAAGAACAACATCACTTCTACATCTGTTTCTAACCACAGTTCCCGAGGACTGTATAACAAATGCTGAAAGCCCACACGGGAATGCTGATCATGCAGTGATAATGGTCAAAATCGCCCTAAACTCTAGACCCAAAACTGAAGAGCCAGTGCTCAAAACAACAAGATATTATAAAAAGGCTGACTGGGAAGCCATCAAAGATCTTATCAGAGATGCCCCATGGGGAAATATCTTTTCTCTTCCTGCGCAAATGAGACCACTGAATGGTTCAAAACAGCAATTGAAGCACATGTTCCTATGCAAAAATTTTATAGCAAGCCGCACTCTCCCCAATGGTTTACTTCTACTTGCGCAACTGCCATTGCTCAAAGGCAGCATGCATACCGCAGATTTAACCGACATAAGTCCAGTTCAAACAGACATGTATATAGAAGCTAGGAGTAACGTTAAGAAAGAAATAGTGACAGTTAAGAGAGAATTTACTGAAACCACTAAAAAAGCGCATCGAAACACAAAAATTAGGAACTCGTGACTTCTGGAAAATCTACAACAGTGTTGTAAATAATGGGCAATCAACAATTTCTCCACTAACCAACAATCACGAGGTTGTTTGCTCAGCAACCGACAAGGCTACTCTCCACCCTCATTCCCTAGCCTCTGAACCACTAATAAAATAAAGACTGGGTACGCAAATAAAAGAAACCAAATATTTTTTCAAAACAAAAACTTATAATTCAAATTATAAAAAAAAAATGTTAAATTAAATGAATTAGCTACACAAGCAAATATAATAATAAATTTAAATGAGAACATTTGAAAACCTGAAAATGTTATGAAATGATAAAATCATTTTTATTTACTTTTTTGTCGTTGTTGTTAAAGTCCGAATTTTCGCCAAATAACATGGATGTATCAAGGAGAGAATAGTCCGATGTAGTTTCCTTTTCTTTGTCTTCATAATGTTATTATCGAGCCCTCCGAAGAGAAAAAACGTCTTGTATCGGTGCTTTTTTAAATCCGTGTGTGTAATCGCTCGGTTTTCAGAAATTTGTTGTTCTTAATAACGTTTCAACTCTTTTAAAAATAGTTTTAATATATTTTAAATAAATCTATTTATGAATGGCAAATAAGGCTATAAATTTATTTTTTGTGAGAGAACTGTCGCAAGGCATCAAGTCGGTTGAAAATTTACAAACAGATTTTTCGCGCCAACAAGGAAAACAGATAAAATCTCAAATGAATAAAAAATATTAAAAATCAGTTTTCATATTTTGATTTTAATTTAATTGAATTTAGGAAAATTAGATACCGTAGAACTAATTTTTGCAAGATATGAAAATTAAGCAACTACTTAATAATAATGGACTAGTTTTCCTACCTAGCAAAAAAGGGAAGAATTTTCCATGGACGAATTTTCCGGGCACCCAAATGCCGGGGAGGCGGGCAAATTTTACTACCGCCCCGGGCGGCAAAAGGTCTAGCTACGCCACTGTGTATATATATGTATATATATATTTGTATATATTTATATATGTATATATATATATATATGTATATATATATATATATATTAATATATATATATGTATATATATATATATATATTAATATATATATATGTATATATATATATATATATTAATATATATATATATATATATATATATATATATGTATGTATATATGTATAAAAAACAGAAAAACGAACGTTACGTGAAAAATGGCTTAAATAACACTGGTTTCATATTTAAATTTAAAAAATCGAAAAATAAAAAAGACATCTCACACCACGATTCGAACCCAAAACGTTTAGATAATGAACCAATGCGCTAACCAACTGAGCTAACGCGATGTACATAAAATTTAGTCAGTTTTTCAAGTATTTAAAGTAAATCAGATCATGACGTCATCTGACGCATGCGTAGAACCGGTCGTCGTCACGAGAGAACCGTTTTTGTCCCCCCCCCCCGTATAAAATTGTCCATTTTTGGGGGAAAAAATGGGCGTTTTTGACCAATTTGTCAATATTTTTCGAGCGAAGGATGGAGCTTCGATATTATACCGAGTTTGTGAATTTTCGTCGTGTCTGTCGAAAGTTTTTAGCTGACGCACAAACACACATACATACATACTTACATACATACATACACGCATTTTAACTTTTATATATATAGATGTATATATGTATATAGATATGTATATATATAATGCGTATATATAATGTATATATGTGTATATATATAATGAATATCTGTGTATATATATATATATATATATAACTAGCGAAAGTACCCGTCAGTGATTGGGTTCAAAAGCAGCCTACAGAAAATGGACTCTGATTTATGAAAGTACTAGCAGGGCTACCCGGCGTTGCTCGGGACCGTATAAACAATGAAAAAACAAAAGCAGATATTGAACATATGTTTGATTCTTAGGGGAGAGGAATCTTTCATCTCTATGTATTATTTGTTTTATCTACCCTAGGACTGGTATTGTTTATGTTTTATCCCTAGCATAGGTAATTTACAGCATGTATATGAAATTGTTTTACCTTAGGGAGAAGAGAACAGGTAATATACAACATAATGTGTCTATATTACATCCCTGGCAACGCCTAGAAACCAGCTAGAACATGTATTTCAGTCAATCTTTATTATATCCTGGGCTATGCCAGGAAACCAGCTAATCTCTTTTTAGTGACTTGACCACCAAAATACCTCCCTAAGTGTGTCCTTTCTTTTGAACTTATTAGATATAGGTATCTAGAAATGTGTGTGAAATTTTGTTGAATGCATTGTTCACTATGATTTTCTTATTGTTCTACACAATATCAACTGTAGCGAAATAACACAGTAAACATAGTGTAGTGTTAGAATAAAGAGCAAAGGAAAAAATTAGAATCATATTTTGTAATTGCAAATCTAAATTTGCTAGCATGTACCAGTATTTGCCAGGTTGTGGAAATTTGGAACTTATAACATATGTAGTGGCCTTTTCCTAGATACCTATTGCTAAAAATTATACTTTCATTTTGTTAGAAAAATCTCTCTTCAGATGCCCTGCATCATTCAAAATAAAAACAAATATTTTTATAATTGTTTCAGTATATTGCTACACAATGTGAAAGTTTTTAACGTTTGTAAAAAAAATCATGAATGTGCTTATATTGCAAAAAAGAAAATATCAGTGCACAGTATTGAAAGTGTTTGAGATTCAAAAGTCTGTAACATTTCTACTAACTTCATAAGATGTCATGTGAGAAACTGAATTGAATATCAAGACATTATCTGAAGCGTTTTTATTTTGGTGTAACATATGTGTTTACAGTGAACCTTAACTTTTAATAAACAGATTGGTATGCAATGACATAGGCTAAGAATCTTTAAAATATATATAAATTGGAAAAATGTGTGAACAAATGAAAAAAAAATGATCCGCTCCACTTGATGACATCAAGCACAGTAATATTTTAGTGAAGAAAATATGAAATTGATGTTCAGTGATTAGTTTGGATGAATGAGAAAATGTAATTGTTTGATGCATAAAAATAACTCAGTTGCTGTATTTGATATTAAGCAGCAAAATATAGTGATTTGAATATTTGGGAAAACATCAAACCAGATTATGTAAAAAGAAAAAAAAAAAGATGAAATTAGAAAATATATATTTTATGTTTATGAGTTCTGCCAATCAAAATTTTGTGGCAGAAATTGGGTGATTACCATGCAATTTTATTTTGGTAAAATTCTTAAATTATTAGAATGTTTATTATAATTTCTAATTAGTGACTTGTTATAATCAAAATCCGCCCTAAAGAGTGTCCTTTCTTTTATTAGGTATCAGAGTAGGTATCAAGATTTCTACTTCTATACAAATGTGATATTTCAGATCTGTACATAAAAAATTTGTTGAATATATAGGTTGAGTATTGTTCTGTGTCGCTCTCTCTCACACACACACGCATTCTCACTTTTATAGATATAATAGATAGATTACTCTAGATATATTTCCATATGTCTGAATACCCTATATACAAATTTTCAAATCTGTAGATAAAAAAATTTGTTGAGTATATAGGTTGAAAATTGTTCTCTCTCTCTCTCTCACACACACATTTTCAATTTTAGAGATATAATAGATAGATTATGCTAGATATATTTCCATATGTCTGAATACCCTATATACAAATTTTCTAATCTGTAGATCAAATATTTGTTGAATATATAGGTTGAAAATTGTTCTTACTCTCTCTCTCTCTCTCTCTGGCTACCTCACACACACATTCTAACTTTTATAGATATAATAGATAGATTATGCTAGATATATTTCCATATGTGTGAATACCCTATATACAAATTTTCTAATTTGTAGATAAAAAATTTGTAGAGTGCATAGGTTGAGAATTGTTCTCTCTATCTCTCACACACACACATTCTAACTTTTAAAGATATAATAGATTATGCTAGATATATTTCGATATTTCTGAATACCCTATATATAAAAATTTGTTGAATGTATAGGTTGAGAACTGTTCTCTCTCTCTCTCTCTCTCTCTCTCTCGCTCACACACACACACATTCTCACTTTTATAGATATAATAGAAAGATTATCCTAGATATATTTCTATTTGTATGAATACTCTATATACAAATTTTAAAATCTGTAGATAAAGAATTTGTTGAGTATATGGGTTGAGAATTGTTCTCTCTCTCTCTCTCTCTCTCACACACACACACACACATTCTCACTTTTATAGATATAATAGATTATGCTAGATATATTTCCATATGTCTGAATACCCTATATACAAATTTTCAAATCTGTAGATAAAAAATTTGTTGAGTATATAGGTTGAGAATTGTTCTCTCTCTCTCTATCACACACATTCTCACTTTTATAGATATAATAGACAGATTATGCCAGATATATTGAAATGTGTCTGAATGCCCAATATACAAATTTTGAAATCTGTAGATAAAAAATTTGTTGTATACATAGGTTGACAATTGTCCTCTCTCTCACACACACACACATTCTCACTTTTATACATATAATAGATAGATTATGCTAGATATATTTCTATATGTCTGAACACCCTATATACAAATGTTCAAATCTGTGGATAAAAAATTTGTTGAATGTATAGGTTGAGAATTTTTATCTCTCTCTTTTTCTCTCTCTCTCTCTCGCTATCTCACACACACGCATTCTCACTTTTATAGATAAAATAGATAGATTATGCTAGATATATTTCCATATGTCTGAATACCCTATATACAAAGTTTCAAATCTGTAGATAAAAAATTTGTTGAATATATAGGTTTAGAATTGTTCTCTCTCTCTCTCTCACACACACATTCTAACTTTTGTAGTTATAATAGATAGATTATGCTAGATATATTTCCATATGTCTGAATACCCTTTATACAAATTTTCTAAACTGTAGGTAAAAAATTTGTTGAGTATGTAGGTTAAGAATTGTTCTCTCTCTCTCTCTCACACACACACACACAAGTTCTCACTTTTATAGATATAATAGATAGATTATGCTAGATATATTTCTATATGTCTGCCTACCCTATATACAAATTTCCAAATCTGTGCCCAAAAATGTGTGGAATATATAGGTTGAGAATTGTTCTCTCTCTCTCTCTCTCTCACACATATTCTCACTTTTATAGGTTATATAGGTTGAGAATTTTTTGCTCTTTCTCACATTCACACTTTTATAGATATAATACATAGATTATGCCAGATATATTTACATATGTCTGAATACCCAATATACACATTTTCAAATCTGTAGATAAAAAATTAGTTGAATATATAGGTTGAGAATTGTTCTCTCTCTCTCTCTTTCTCTCTCTCTCACACACACATTCTCACTTTTATAGATATAATAGATAGATTATGCTAGATATATTTCCATACGTCTGAATACCCTATATCCAAATTTTCTAATATGTAGATAAAAAATTTGTTGAATATATAGGGTGAGAATTTTCCTTCCTCTCTTTCTCTCTCTCTCTTTCTCACACACACACAAGCTGAAAATTGTTCTCTCTCTCTCTGACTCTCTCTCTCTCTCTCACACACACACATGGTCATTTTATAGATATAATAGATAGGTTATGCTAGATACATTTCTATATGTCTGAATACCCTATATACAAATTTTTCAATCTGTAGATAAAAAATTTGTTGAGTATATAGGTTGAGAATTGTTCTTTCTCTCTCTCTCACACACACATTCTCACTTTTATAGATATAATAGATTATGCTAGATATATTTCCATATGTCTGAATACCCTATATACAAATTTTCAAATCTGTAAAGATAGAATTTGTTGAATATATAGGTTGAGAATTGTTCTCTCTCTCTCTCTTTCACACACATTCTCACTTTTATAGATATAATAGATAGATTATGCTAGATATATTTCCTTATGTCTGAATACCCTATATACAAATTATCAAATCTGTAGATACAAAATTTGTTGAGTATATAGGTTAAGAATTGTTCTCTCTCTCTCTCTCTCTCACTCACTCACTCACTCACTCACTCACACACACACACACACACATTCTACCTTTTATAGATATAATAGATTATGCTAGATATATTTCCATATGTCTGAATACCCTGTATACAAATTTTCAGATCTGTACATAAAAATTAGTTGAATGTATAGGTTGAGAATTGTTCTCTCTCTCTCTCTTCTCTCTCTCTCTTTCACACACATTCTCACTTTTCTAGATATAATAGATAGATTATGCTAGATATATTTCCATATGTCTGAATACCCTATATACAAATTTTCTAATCGGTAGATAAAAAATTTGTTGAATATATAGGGTGAGAATTGTACTTACTCTCTCTCTCTCTCTCTCTCTCTCTCTCTCTCTCTCTCACGCACACATTCTCACTTTTATGGATATAATAGATAGATTATGCTGGATATATTTCCATATGTCTGAATACCCTATATACAAATGGTCAAATCTGTAGATAACAAATTTATTGAATAGATAGGTTGAGAATTGTTCTCTCTCTCTCTCTCGCAACCTTACACACACAACCACACGCAAACATTCTGACTTTTATAGATATAATAGATCGATTATGCTAGATATATTTCCATATGTCTGAATACCCAATATACAAATTTTCAAATCTGTAGGTAAAAAATTTGTTGAATATATAGGTTGAGAATTGTTCTCTCTCTCTCACACACTCACATTCTCACTTTTATAGATATAATGTATAGATTATGCTAGATATATTTCTATATGTCTGAATACCCTATATACAAAGTTTAAAATCCGTAGATAAAAATACGTTGAGTATATAGGTTGAGAATTGTTCTCTCTCTCTCTTACGCACACACACACACACACACACACACATTTTCACTTTTATAGATATAATAGATAGATTATGCTAGATATATTTCCATATGTCTGAATACCCTATATACAAATTTTCAAATCTGTAGATAAAAAATGTATTGAATATATAGGTTGAGAATTGTTGTCTCTCTCTCTCTCTCTCTCTCTCTCTCTCTCTCTCTCTGGCTACCTCACACACACACACATTTTCACTTTTATAGATATAATAGATAGATTATGCTAGATATATTTCCATATGTCTGAATACCCTATATACAAACTTTCAAATCTGTAGATAAAAAATTTGTTGAGTATATAGGTTGAGAATTGTTCTCTCTCTCTCACACGAAACTGTGCGCTCGGCTTCTTCCCCCCCTTCCCACCCCAAATGCTTGGGAAACTGTGCACTGTTTTTGTTGGTTTTCAAGCTGCCTCTTCCCCCCCCCACACACACACACAGTTTAACAGTAGTAGGAGGTCAAGAGAAAGAGGGTGAGAGAGAGAGAAGAGTAAGTTGGTGAGAGAGAGAGAAAAGAGAAAGAGGGTGTTGGTTTTATATTTTTATTATCGTCTAATATTTTGAAAGCTGAATTTCTAATAAAATGTGCATCTATAGGAGATAATGCCTGGGAATGTGTTCCCCCCCCCCACAGTTTAACAGTGGTGTGACGTCAAGAGAAAGAGGGTGAGAGAGAGGGAAGAGTAAGTGGGTGAGAGAGAGAGAGAAAGAGAGAGAAAAAAAAGAAAGACGGTGTTGGTTTTGTGAAAAAAGTTGTTATTTACAATTGTTCGCATTCTTGGCCTTTTGGTCAAGATCAAAGTGTAGTATCTGTTCTTCAGATGCTGCACTTCTATTTCTTGTTCTCTTTCGGTGGAGGAGAAATCCTCCACGACTGAGACAATTTTTATTTTTGTACCTTTTCTCCACGTTAAAAAACGACCCTGGTGTCTAACTCTGTCCCGTGGGGAGGCATAGTAAATAGGTACAATTGTTCGCCATTAGTGGATGTTGACGTCACGTCACGTGACATGACTAAGCGTTTTTTTTTTTTTTAGTATGAATAACATTTTTTGTTTTAATTATAAAGTCTACACTTAATTTTATAGAAAATGATGTATATATAATAGAAAAAAAAAATTACTGGTTTTGTTGGATTCAAGTGGATCCCCCCCCCTCCAGTTTAAGAGATAGCAGGTCACGTGGTAATATACAAAATGGCTAGCGTAAATATAAAGATCGGTTTTTTTATCGACGAATATTTTGAAAGCTGAATTTTTTTTTATTCCTGTACATTTTTTCCTGATATTTTTCGTTAAAACTCTTGTATAAATACTATTTTTAACCAGTTAAATACGCTGGAGACATTGTCATGGAGTTTAATAATCTCTAGAACAAAGCAGAAGAGAAATTACAAAAGTATCGGTAAAACAAAGTGTTTGTTTACATTTGTTCGCCATTACTGGATGTTGACGTCACGTCACGTGACATGACTAAGCGTTTTTGGATTATGTAATATTAACATTAAAATAACATTAAAATGACAGGTTTTTTGGGGGCCCCCCTAGGAGAGAAATGATCAGTTCACCCCCTTTTAATGGTCCGTTTGGTGTGGAATTTCGATATTTGTCATGCGGGTGATCAAGGTTCAATATGATACATAATTTGTCAACTTTGGTTGTGTCTGTCAAAAGTTTGAGCTGACGTCACGTCACGTGACACGTATTGAATAACGTTAAAATGACAGGTTTTTTGGGGGGCCCCCCTAGGAGAAAAACGATCAGTTGACCCCTTTCTACTGGTCCGTTTGACGTGAAATTTCGATATTTGTCATCCGGGTGATCAAGGTGCAATATGATACCAAATTTGTCAACTCTGGTTCCGTCTTTCAAAAGTTTTAGCGTTACAAACAAACATACATACATACATACATACACACCGATTTTTGCCTTTTATATATATAGATGATAGGTCATGAAAAGGAAGGGTTGTAAAGAGATAGCTTCGAATTTGGGGTTATCAAAACCAAAGCAAAATATGATGAAAGTAAAAATAAAATAGATAAACCCCATAATTTATTATACCATACCTGTTCACACTGAAACACTTATCACAATATTCTGTGGATGTATATTAAAAAACCTTGTTAAACTTTGTGAAATATTTCCTTTCTATGGAGGTCAGGCACGAACGAACGCCCCGTAATTTTATTATACTATATTTCTTCAAACTGAAACATAATTATTAAAGTATACTTACGCAGATAGATATGAAAAGTTTTTATTAAAGTTTGTGTCTATTTCCATTCTATGGAGACCAGGCGTGAATGCAGACCCCCACTATTTTATTATACCATCCTTATTTAAGTTAAAACATACTTATCAAGGTATTATTATGTTCATCTATATCAAAAACACTTGTAAACGTTTTTTTTTTAATTTTAAAATTTTTTATTTCCATACTTTGTGGACGAGGCGCATACACAGACCCCACAATTTTAATGAACCACCATTCTGCCAGATCAAACATACTCATTCCTGTGTCTTGATACATCTTCTATCATTATATGTGATCAGTTTTCTATAATAGTCAACCATATAGGAGCCTATTCGTGACCAGACACGCACACAGACGTTCAGTTTATATTATAGATGTATATATGTGTATATATATATAATGTATATATGTGTATATATATAATATATATATATATATATATAGATAGATATAAAATGTCTATATATAATGTATATATATAATGTATATGTATATATATATAATGTATATATGTATATATAATATATATATATATATATGATGATTGCAACGTCTTGTCAGACGAGTGCTACTCCCTCAGACATTGAAAGTTCATGAGCCCGAAAAAAGACGTATAGTCCTGCCAGCGAATTCACATGCTCAAGCAGACATGACACTAAAGACGGTCATTGTTATACATACATATATATACACGCGCACACATATATACATGCGTACATACACAATACACAATATGCACACATACATATACATACACACACATACATGCAAACATAAACAAGACGGTCATTGGTATACATACCTATAAATATATACATGCATACATACATACATACATACATGTCTATAAGCATACGCTCATATATACATATACATACACAATGCATAATACACAAACATACATATACATACCCACATTCATACATACACATATACATACATATACATCCACATATACAAATACATACACACATATACTTGCACATACATATACGTACACATATGCACATAAATATACATACACTTACCTACATATACATGCACATCCATACACATACACACATACATGCACACATACAAATACATATACATACACACCTGCATACATACACATACATGCATATACATACATACATGCATACAAACATTTATAAATGTATACATGTATACACACAAACATATATACACATAGACACATATACAAACATATACACATAGATATAAATACATATAAACTCACATGTACATATATAAATATACACACACATACATATATAAATATACATACACATATACATACATAGATATATATAATGATGGCGGAATAATTGTTACATGCATCCAGCATTACAGGCGTACACACGTCACAGCTTTTTTATCACCACAGGACTTTTTTTCTTTTTTTTTTTTTTATAATAGACAAATACCTGAGGGAGTATCTATACAAAGATGGTGTTACAGAGTTTTAGCTTTGTACGACAGCTAAATCTCTCTCTCGGTTCAAAATGTTAACATCCAGCAACAAGCAAGAGCAAGATAGCCAGCAACAAGTCAAACTGCAGACCAGCTTAATGCGGGTACTGGTCTCCCGCTTTGTTTTTTTTTTTTAAATAAAAAGTTTTGTTGAGACAAACACTTTTGGAATAGTAACTGACGATGATATAAACAGATTCACACATTTTTTCACAAATAAACTCAGCGACGTATAGTCAAAATGTAAACAGTTCACTGACATATATTAATGACGCTTACTTTTTTTTTTTTTTTAAATAAAAAGTTTGGTTGAGACAAACACTTTTGGAGTGGTAACTGACGATGATACAAACAGATTCACACATTTTTTCACAAATAAACTCAGCGACGGATAGTCAAAATGTAAACAGTTTACCGCCATATATTAAAGACGCATACTTTTTTTTTTTTTTTTTTTAAATAAAAAGTTTCGTTGAGAAACACACTTTTGGAATAGTAACTGACGATGATATAAACAGATTCACACATTTTTTCACAAATAAACTCAGCGACGTATAGTCAAAAATATATATACAGTCCTGGTCAAAATTATAAGACCACTTATGTTTTGACCAGGACTGTATATATAATGTATATATGTATATACATAATGTATGTATGTATATATATATATATATATATACATATATATATATATATATATATATATATATATATTATGTATGTATGTATGTATGTATATATATAATGTATCTATATATTATGTATGTATGTATGTATGTATATATATAATGCATCTATATATTATGTATGTATGTATATATATAATGTATCTATATATATAATGTATGTATGTATATATATACAATGTATCTATATATATATATAATGTATGTATGTATATATATACAATGTATCTATATATATATATAATGTATGTATATATATATAATGTATCTATCTATATATAAGGTATATATAATGTATATATATATATAATGTATATATATATAATGTATATATATAATGTATGTGTATATATATATATAATGTATATATAATGTGTATATATAATGTATGTATATACATATATATATATATCTAATGTATATATATATAATGTATGCATATATATGTATATATATCTAATGTATGTATATATATAATGTATGTATATATAATGTATGTATATATAATGTATGCATGTATATATAATGCATGTATATATATAATGTATATATGTATGTATATATATAATGTATATATGTATGTGTGTATATATGATGTATATGTATAATGTATATAATGTATATGTATATATAATGTATATATATAATGTGTATATATATAATGTATATATATATGTATGTATATATATAATGTATATATATATATAATGTGTATATATATAATGTATATATATAATGTATGTATATATATAATGCATGTATATATAAGGTGTGTGTATATATAATGTATATATATGAAGTATACATATATAATGTTTATATATGATGTGTGTATATATATATATAAATGTAATTTATGTAGGTATATATATAATATATGTATATATATAATGTATGTATATATATAATGTATGTATGTATATATATATATAATGTATGTATATATATATGTATATATATAATGTATGTATGTATATATAATGTGTGTATATATAATGTGTGTATATAATGTATATATATGTATGTATGTATATATATAATATATGTGTATATATATGTATTTAAAAAACCATAAAGCGGGAGACCAGGACCCGCATTAAGCTGGTCTGCAGTTTAATTTGTTGCTGGCTATCTTGCTCTTGCTTGTTGCTGGATCTCAACATTTGGAACCGAGAGAGAGACTTAGCTGTCGTACAAAGCTAAGACTCTGTAACATCATCTTTGTATAGATACTCCCTCAGGCATTCGGGCTCATGGATTTTAAATGACTGAGCGAGTGGCACTCGTCTGACAAGACGTTGCAATCATCATCATATAATATATGTATATATATATAATGTATATATATAATGTATGTGTATATATATAATGTATGTGTATATATATAATGTATGTATATATATATAAAATGTATGTATATATATATATAAAATGTATGTATATATATAATGTATGTATATATATATAATGTATCTATATATATATATAATGTATGTGTATGTATATATATAATGTATGTGTATATATATATAATGTATATATATATAATGTATGTGTATATATATAATGTATATATATATAATGTATGTGTATATATATAATGTATATATATAATGTATGTGTATATATATATAATGTATATATATAATGTATGTGTATATATATATAATGTATATATATAATGTATGTGTATATATATATAATGTATATATATATAATGTATGTGTATATATATAATGTATATATATATAATGTATGTGTATATATATAATGTATATATATATAATGTATGTGTATATATATAATGTATATATATATAATGTATGTGTATATATATAATGTATATATATAATGTATGTGTATATATATAATGTATATATATAATGTATGTGTATATATAATGTATATATATAATGTATATATATAATGTATGTGTATATATATAATGTATATATATAATGTATGTGTATATATATAATGTATATATATAATGTATGTGTATATATATAATGTATATATATATATAATGTATGTATATATATATAATGTATGTATATATATACTGTTTTAATATATATATAATGTATGTATTTATACATATATATATATAATGTATGTATATATGTATATAATGTCTGTATATATGTATATATATAATGTATGTATATATATATATATATAAAGTATGTATGTATATATATATATATATATATTATGTATATATATATATATATATATATATAATGTCTGTATATATGTATATACATATAATGTATGTATATATATATATGTATATATATATAATGTATGTACATATATATACATGTGTGTATATATATATATATATATATGTATATACATATATACTAGCGGTTGGTACCCGGCGATGCCCGGGTATTTGGAGGTGTGTGTGATGTTAAATAAATAAAAAAACGGGGGGGGGCCCAACCCGAAGCCCTGAGGCGAAGTTTGAAAATGAAATCGGTCAGCAGAATGAATTAGTGATAGATGTTTGTAATTTATTTAAGAACCAAATTGACAGGTGCGCGGCCGGAAGTCGGCAAGCGTTACGATGACGACGTAGGTTAGTTTGTTATAAGCGTAGTAAAAAAAGAAAACAACGTTAACACTAAGCGGGAAAAAAAACTAAACTAAGGCAAATGAACGATGAAAACAGAAAAACGAACACGTGAAAAATGGCTTAAATAAGACTGTTGCGATATTAAAATTTTAAAAATCAGAAGAAAAAAAAACCATCTCACACCACGATTCGAACCCAAAACGTTTAGATAATGAAACAAGGCCTTAACCAACTGAGCAATAGCTCAGTTGGTTAAGGCCTTGTTTCATTATCTAAATTTTTTTCAGAAACGTTCACAACGTTCACGCGGTTTTTCAACTATTTAAAGTAAATCAGGTCACGGCGTTATCTGACGCATGCGTAGAATCAGTCATTGTCACGAGAGGACCATTTTTGTTGACCCCCCCCCCCTCCCTGTGTAAAATTGTCGATTTTGGGGTGAAAAAGTTTACGTTTTTGGCCAATTTTTCGATATTTTTCGAGCAAAGAATGGAGCTTCAATGTGATACTGAGTTTGTGAATTCTGTCGAAAGTTTTTAGCAGACATCCAAGCATACATACATTTTCGCTTTTTTATATATCAATGTAATTTTTGTATATATATATATATATATATATATATATGGATATATATAATGCTTTGTATATATATATATATATATATATATATGTATATATATAATGTTTTATATATATATGTATATATATAATGTTTTATATATATATATGTATATATATAATGTTTTATATACATATATGTACATATATAATGTTTGTGTATATATATGTATATATATAATGTATGTATATATAATGTTTGTATATATATATATGTATATATAATGTTTGTATATATATATATATGTATATATAATGTTTGTATATATATCATGTATGTATATATATATAATGTATGTATGTATATATATAATGCAGGTATATATATGTATGTGTATATTTGCATATATATGTGTATCTGTATATAATGTATGTAGATATATATATATATATATATATATATATATATATATATATATATATATATTACAGTTGTATTTCTTTTATTTTCAAAGGATATGAATGAACCCTCAAATTTTGTATCTGGCTCAGAAGATGGTTGTTTATATAACAGTTTAAATTATCCTCCCTTCTCTTCTCCTGGTAAGTGACATTTTCATTCAATGCAGGTTTCTATTCTCAAAAAAGTTTCTATACTGAAGGTATGTGTTTAATCATTTAACATTTTGCTTGAGTTTTCTTTTTTCAAAGTGTTATAAGGGATATATATATTATTTCTTAATTGGAATTCATTTTTGAGATTAGCATTATATATATTACTTTTATTAATTTATTTTTATTTCGGACTATTAGTCTCATCTTCATTAGTTTTTTTTTTGTTTTTTTTCATCTTTTATTGGTTTGTTTATTCACAACGTTTCAGCCAACTATTCCTCTGGTCTTCGTCAGGTGGTAACCGCGACGTATAGGAACTTCGAATCTCCTAACTGCATTCTCAGCCATCACTGCCATCCGTAGTTGTTGTCATCGCACAACAAGAACAAACAAATATACTTCAGCGCCAAATGTCGACTCAACAAAAGAATTTGAAAAAATTAATTCAAACCTCGACAACTAAGAAAAAAAACAAATGTTTCTGCAGAGGGTATTTCAAATCCTTTGTTGGAATTTCATTACTCTCCCGATACTGGCGTTACATTTCCAGCATACTATAGAAGGTATGAAACAGTTTTTACAAAAAGGTGTTCGGACTGGACCGACGAAGAAAAAGTTACGCTGTTACTTCAAAAACTGGTGAAAACACAAAGTATGCTAACTTAATTTTACCCAAAAAACCGGAAGAAGTGACTTTTGAAGAGACAATCAATACTTTATCTAGAATATTTGATAAAACAGATAGCCTTTTCCACTCTTGATATAAATGTTTAAATTTACAGAAATCGGAATCTGAAGACTATCTAGAGTATGCTTATGTGAATCATCTAAATTAAATGAAATTTCTACGAATTTATTTAAATTCTTGATCTTTGTGCAGGGACTCACAGCACCAGGGGACAAAGATATCAGATCCCGGATCCTGACAACTATGGAGTCAGACCCAAATATAACTTTACAAAAAGTTACCGAGGAATGTCAATGTCTCATTAATATCAAGAGAGACAACACTTGCATTGAAGAAAAAGCGTTTACATTGTATAACATGTAAAAAGGCAAAAGACCCCCAGACTGTACAAGGACCAAAATTGTGAATGCTGCGGAAGTACGAGACACACCAAAAAGACCTGCTGGTTCAGGAATAGGATATGTTACGAATGTGGATTCAGAGGCCACATGGAAACATACTGTGACCAGAACAAAAAGCGAAGGACCGACAAAGTGAATGTGCTTCGCACAAGAAAAGAGAAAAGTGGCGAAAGGCGTAAGTATATCGGTGTTCACATAAATGGACATCCTGTAACATTACTCCTGGATAGTGGTGTGGACATCAGCATCATAGATGAAGATATCTGGAGAAGGATCGGTCGACTTGAACTAAAGGAAACCAACAAGATGGCGAAGAGTGTGTGCGGCAAAAAGTTGGAATTCAAAGGAGAACTGAGGTGCAACGTGACATTTGGTGGTCAGACACGGAAGTCCAAAATGTACGTGGTACCAGGAAGGAACACAAGTCTATTTGGAGTGGATTCGTTTGTCCTGTTTAACTTATGGGAACGACCAGTTAATTCTTTTTGTAATAGGTTGAACACAGAGAAATCGAACTGAGTAGAAGGCTTCCTGGACAATGTAAAAGCAGAATTCCCAAGAGTTTTTGCCGAAGGACTTCGACACTGTGTGAAAATAGAAGCCAAATTTGAAGTGAAGAAAGATGCCACCCTGGTGTTCAAACCTAAAAGAAATGTACCTTTTTCATCAATAGATGCAATCGAGAAGGAGTTGGAGAGACTTCAACAGTTAGATGTCATTGAAAAAGTTGACCATACAGATTGGGCCAGCCCGACTGTATATGTGAAGAAAAAGAATAATAAAATCAGAGTCTGTGCTGATTTCTCAACAGGCCTGAATGATTGCTTAAAGGACCACAATCATCCCCTTCCGTCGGCAGATCTATTCTCAAAACTTCATAATTAAAGGTTACTCCAACAACATCTATATTTGACCCCCAAGATCGCCATGGGCATGGAATATGTGCCTACATCAAAGATGGCTTTCCATGTGGTAGGGATATCCCCAGAGAAGACCCTAATTTACCTTATATGTGCTTTTGGGTTGCACTAGCTTACACCACTGCATTTATATTTGCCCTCTATCGCCCCCACAACAGTGGAGTTACTATCTTTAAGAGCATATCTGAGAAAATTGATCACATCCTGTCTGCTCATCCTTCGGCTAACATTCACATTTGCGGTGACTTCAGTGTCCATAATGTGGAATGGCTGACTCACTCAAATAAAACGGATGACGAGGGGAGCTTTTGTCACGATTTTGTCATTGCCTATGACCTCACTCAGATTGTTCACGAACCCACCCGTGTGCCCGATACACCCGGTCAATATGCAAGCCTTCTAGACGTTTTTCTCACAACTTCCCCTGAGCTGTGTTCATGTTCCATTCTATCTCCTCTGGGATCCTCTGACCACTCTGTTGTAGCAGTTAAGATAAAAATGACATGTAATAAGTCCTCAGGCGTACCTCTCCACCGTACTGTATATCGATACTCTATGGCTGACTGGGATAGCTTCCGTACATTCATATCTGACCTACCTCTGCATTCCATGTTTAAAAAGGATGTGTCCTCTATAGTATCAGACCTGACCGAATGGTTAATTATAGGCATAGACCGATTCATACCATCCAAAAAATTCCAACAAAAACCTAACAGCCAGCCATGGTTCTCCCCTGAATGTGCTGCTGCCATCACGCACAGAAATCACTTTTTCCATAGCTACCAACATAATAGATGTACTGAGACTAAAGCTGCTTTCAGGACTGCCAGCAACCACTGTAAAAGAGTAATAAAACATGCAAGAGAGCTATATGCTCAGTCTGTTAAATCCAAAGTAGCTGAGCAGCGGCTTGGTTCCCACCAGTTCTGTCAAATAGCAAACAGGATCTTGAACAGAAGTGTGTGTTCTATCCCAACTATCATTAATGGACCTGAGATCATCTCGTCAGCATCAGACAAGGCCAGACTATTTGCCAAGAACTTTGCAGCTAATTCTACCCCATGCGACAATGACCATCAACTCCCTGTATTTCCTCCTATAACAGACAACACGCTATGCAACATACAAATATCTGTGCGTGAGGTCGCCAAGCTAATCAAGAACCTTGATTCCAGTAAAGCAACTGGCCCTGATGGCATTCCAGTTATAGTGCTGAAAAAGCTCCAACCAGAACTTGCCCCCATACTTACAAAACTGTTTAAGCATTGCCTTAAGGAGAAGTGCTTTCCAACACCCTGGAAAACCTCATCAGTATGCCCTGTATTTAAGAATTCAGGTGAAAAGTCATCTCCCTCTCAGTACAGACCAATAAGTCTCCTGTGTGTCATGAGTAAGTTGTTGGAATCCATATTAAATAAAGAAGTAGTCAACCACCTCAACAGAAACAACCTTCTTAGTGACATGCAATCTGGTTTCCGCTCTGCAAGATCTACAGCAGATGTGCTAACAGTTATATCACACAGGATTAGTGAATCTCTTGACAAAGGTTTCCTTTCCAGGGCAATTGCTCTTGACATATCAAAGGCCTTCGATAAGGTATGGCATAAGGGCCTACTTCACAAGATTTCCAGCTACGGTATAACTGGAAATATTTTCTCAATCATTAAATCATTTCTCTCCGATAGGTTCATCAGAGTAGTGGTTGATGGGCAGAAATCAGAGGCCCACAGTATTAATGCTGGAGTCCCTCAGAGGTCCATCCTGGGTCCAACTCTCTTGCTGATCTACATAAATGATCTCCCAAAACACATACTTAAATCATTCGTTGACATCTATGCTGATGACACAACCATCTATGGCAACATATCAAAGACCGTAAATGACAAAGTTCTCTCTAATTCTCTCTCCTCTGATATTGAGCACGTTGTACAATGGGGGAAGAGGTGGCTGGTCACTTTTAATGCATCCAAAACCAAGCTTCTATCTTTAAATCATCAATGCTCTGATCCCCATCTGGCATCAATTGAAATGGATGGCTCTCGTCTTGGAGAGGCTCCATGTTTTGACAAGCTTCTGGGTTTGACTTTTACTCCTGATTCCTAATGGAACACGTACATTAAATCTGTTGCCAGGGATGCTGGGAAAATGGTGGGCTCCTTCTATCGCTCCAGAAGATATTTCACTACTGATGCAATTCTCTATCTGTATAAAAGCCAAGTACGTCCAAGGATGGAGTACTGCTGCCACATCTGGGCAGGAGCTGCGAAAAACAGCCTATCCTGCCTTGACTGAGTACAAAATAGACTTTGTGGTTTAGTGGGGGATGCCCTTTTCTCTTCCCTGCAACCTCTCTCCCACAGAAGAGATGTTGCAAGCCTGTCTTTGTTTTATCGCTATTTCCATGGCAGGTGCTCGTCTGAGCTCCAATCCCTCGCCCCCCCCCCTCGCCAATCTTTCACGGGAAACACTCGTCTGGCTGAAACTACTGCCAATAATTTTTCCCACTCTTTATCTGTGCCTAAATCCAAATGTAGATTCCATGAGCAAAGCTTCTTTCTTCGAACTGCATGCCAGTGGAACTCTCTGCCGCTTGCCTGTTTCCCACCTGACTACAACTTGGACGTCTTCAAGTCCAACATAAACAAACTCCTGACAATCCGCCCCCTTAATTAAGACACTCCATCAAAACCCCCAATACTAATGATTACTACAATACTATCTCATTGATTACTGTACACGCAATAACCCTTATCCCTGAGTGGCCTTCGGGCCTTGATAAGTGGTGACCCCCATGTAAAAAAAAAAAAAAAAGATAAAAAAAAAAACTAAACAGAGGAAACATTTTTTTCCAAGATAGACCTCTTAGACGCGTACTTGCAAATCAAGGTCAATGATGAATGCTCAAAGTACCTGTGCATTAACATGCATAAGGGTATCTCCAACCTAAAAAGGCTTCCTTTTTGCTTAAAGGTCGCCCCCTGCTCTCTTCCAACAGATAATGGATACGATGCTCGCAGGGTTGGAATTTGCAATGGCATACCTTGACGATGTCTTGATAAATAGCAGTAATTTGCAAGAACACAAGAAGCACGTCAGAGAAGTACTTAAGAGAATGGAGGTGTTTGGTTTCAGATTGAGTCTGGAGAAATGCGATTTTCTTCATGAAAAGGATCAAATACCTGGGTCAAATAATTGATGAAGATGGACGAAGTCCAGATCCACAACGGACCGAAGCAATCAAAAAGATGCCTGCCCCAGACTCAGTACCAAAACTACAGTCATTTTTGGGATTGGTACAATATTATGTGATATACATCCCTAATATGCATAATTTGAGAGCTCCTCTTAACGAGCTACTAAAAAAGGCAGTAGATGGAATTGGACAAAGGAATGTGAATCTGCTTTCCACAAAATTAGGAAATGTCTACTGTCAGATCTGGCATTAGCGCATTTCGATCAAGAAAAGGAGATTGTACTAGCAACGGACGCCAGTGATTACGGAGTTGGTGCTGCATTACTCCATAAGTATGAGGATGAAACAACAAAAGCCATCGTTCACGCGTCAAGAACTTTAATTGCATTTGAGAAAATCTACAGTTGATTGAAAAGGAGGCTCTCTCGATAATATTTGGAGTCAAGAAGTTTAACCGTTTTCTCCATGGACGAAACTTCATATTACAGGCGGATCATAAACCGTTAATCATGATATTTGGATTGAAGAAAGGCATCCCTACGCATACCGCAAATCGACTACAGCGATGGGCTGTAACTCTCTTAAACTATCAGTTTAAGATGGAGCATGTGTCATCAAAAAAGCTAGGACACGCAGATGCACTGTCAAGGTTGATTCCAAAAAGAAATGAAAGTTTCGAAGAGACGGTAATTGCAGCTCTTAAAGATGAAAGCGAATTCTCAAATTCAATGTGCAATATGATCCGTGAACTCCCGGTAACTCTAGAAGAGATTAAAAGAGAAGCTGCAAAAGACGTTTTCATAAAGAAAATGAAAAATCAAGTAGGATGGACGGAAAGAAATAAAAAGGTAGAACAAATTACATCCTTTTCTATTTGCGAAGATGTACTCATGTATGCTGATAGAATCGTAATTCCACAGGTATTACGAAGAAAAATGCTAAAGGAATTTCACACAGGTCATCCTGGCATTTCAAGGATGAAATCCCTAATTAGAGGTTACGTGTATTGGCCTGGTATTGATAAAGAGGTGGAAAACTGTGTCAAAGCGTGCAAAGGATGTCAATTAGCAGCCCGAGATCCTCCGGTAAAAACGACCCCGTTGCCGAAGACGAACTTGCCCTGGTCACGTCTGCATATTGATTATGCCAGACCCCTAAATGTAGTGGACTCTTTCTCCAAATGGCCGGAGATATTCAAGATCAGACATTCAATATCAAGGAACACTGTAAGTGCACTTGACGAAATTTTCAGCCGGTTTTGTGTACCAAAGACCATAGTGAGTGACAATGGTACAGCATTCACAGGTTACGAATTTAAAGAATTCTGCAACTCACTGGATGTACAGCACATCACGACACCTATTTACCATCCTAGGTCGAATGGGTTGGCAGAGAAATTTGTCGACGCGGGCATTAAAGAAAAACATGAACTTTGACACAGATGAGCAAACAATACAAACATTTCTAGCGATCTACAGAGTAACCTCAAATCAAAATAATGATGTAAATTCATCCCCTGCAGAACTTATGTTCGCCAGAAAAATTACATCCATTTTTGATAGATTCCTACCGGATAAAAAGAAAGTTGCTAGAAAAAAAAAACTTTAATGTAAAGTGCTATTCCCCAGGAGATAAAGTTTATTTTTAAAATTTTCAAAGTGGGAAAAATCATTGGGTGGACGGTATGATTAAGAAAAGAATTGGGAACATGGTCTATACTATTCAAGGCCCAAGTTTTGTCTGTAATTAATCAAATCCGCTCCAGAATTTCGGAAAATACAGAAAAAATCCCAATGGAACCGTTGTGTGACTCATTTGACATTCCAAAACCGGTGTGTATACATGGACCCATGAATGTATCCCCTGAGCCTACCATACGGGCTGGACAGAATTCTTTACCGCAGGAAAAGGAAAAGCGCATGTAAAAGGAAAGTTGTCAGGCGTTTAAGCCCTGATCCTAAACGGAAGCGGTATTAAAGCTAAAATCAGGAAGATTTCAGCTTCTGGGAGATATGTTATAAGGGACATAACTACGTATCGAACCAGATACGAAACAGTATATAAAAGAGCTGCCATTTTAAGGTAGGGCGTCTTGTCGTTTGCAGTCTTGCATCTTACCAGTCTCGCATCTTACACTCTACAAGTTAACCAAGCTTCCCAGGGACGAGTTTTTAGCTCTCACACACTAAGTTCCTTTTTCTTTACCTTCAAGTACATTTATTTAACTTGAAAAGCAAGTAGCCATTTTGTATTTGTATTATTGCGAAGTACTAATAAACCTTTTTGTTACGCATTCCACTCGGCGTATTTTGTCATATTATTATATACCGTTGAACAGGATATAACACAAAGCTAATCTTTAAAAATAATATTATTTGAAGAATAATAAAAAATAATTGGATCAATTATTACTTGGTTTCTCATAACATTAGTCACATAACACAATTCTTTTAATTAACCCCCAATAATTCACAAACAACACCAGAACAAAATCAAATAATTGTCAAATAACTTCAATGTTGATCAGTTTTATTTGTTTACACATTGAAAAAAATGGTCACAATTGCTTACAATTATATACATTTAAAATAGTCATTCTGAAGTGAGCTCTAAAATTTTCTTAACTTTTATCATTCTATTTCTATAAAAAAAACATCATTTGTTAAATACTGAACAAAGTTGATAAAAAAGCTATGGATTTCATTTCAGTTGTTTAGAATTATATTTTTGAATAAAATTTTTAAAAGTATATTAGAATTACATTATGCAATGTCTTTCATTTCTATTCTACTTTGAATTGTTCAGCTTTGAGGCTTCACTTCTTGTTGGCAAAGATTACAGAAGCTTTAGTTCATGGATATAAATAATATGCCTGCTGAGTGCATAACAAGAGGTGAAGAGGATTTTGGCAACTATAGCAACAATACCCGTTTCACCTTCTGCCACCTTCACACCCGACTCTAGTCCAGAAATGATATCAGACTCTGTACAAAAATTCAAATGTACTAAGCTCTTGTCTGCACCATCCTCCTATATGGCTGCAAAACCTGGCCTGTACGAGTTTATGACCTGCACAGACTGGAAGTTTTTGACTACCAGTGTCTACACCACATCCTTTTGGGTACGCTAGCACCAATTTATCCCAAACACCATCAGCCGTTCATGCTGCCAGATACTATCCCTCAAACAGACCCTTCTTTTGAGACATCTCAAATTATTTGGTCACACTCTGTGCCGGCAACCAAATGACTTCATCCATGCCACCAACGACCCAATCCCACTCGAGGGTTGGAAGAAATGATGCAGTGGTCAGCTGAAAACCTGGCTCAGCACAATGAAACAAAATGAAACAAAATGCCCATCTGATTCTTTGTTCTCGCCTCTATGGAGTGAGCCACTGGAACCGCGAATGGCTGGAACTGATATCGACCGCAGCTTCAAACTGACATGCCTGGGCAGCGTCTATATGAGACACAGAGAATTCAGTTGCAGGAGTCAGCTCAACTGACCTACAGTGAACACTAACACAGCAGCAACAACAACAGCAACAACACAAACATTAGTTTCTATTGGAGACAAAATGGAATATTTTATCTCCAAAGGTGCATTTCAAGTCAAAAAAGTTTGCAATAAGATAAAAAAAAAAAATCCTGTTAATTGCAAGAGAATGCAATCAAAATTATTATCAAATTCTGATTTTTTTTTTTTTTGCTTTTTTTTTGTTTTTTTTTTTTTTTAAAAAAAGAAAGTCATGAGAAAAAGTCTGAACTTTTATTTAATTTACAATACAGCCTTTTGTTATTGAATATTAATAATAACATGACAAGTTTATATAAGATGTACATTTAAGCACACCCATGCTTAAGAATAAGAATAGTGGAAGGGGAGTAATATAAAGAAAGTCTTTAATACTTGAAATTTGTTAATAAAAGAAAACAATAAAATGCATAAACCAAGTGAAAATATCGGTAATATTTACCATTTCTCTTCTCACAAAACTTACCCTCATGTTTCATTAATGTTGTCATATTTTCTGTATGTTTTTAATGTTTATTTTTTTTTATATTTATTATAAAATATCACAATACAAATACACATTTGTGTTTTTATTTTCGTTTCTTAGCCATAAAAGGTTCGAAACTGTTTGAAAAGACTCTCTGTCCTTCAGCCCAACATAATATTTCATCCCACTACAATCTACATAATATGTACGGTTACAGTGAGACTAAAGTTACGGCCATGTAAGTAAATACAGTTTTATTTCTCATTGAATCGAATGACTTAATGCATCTTGGAAGAAAAAAAAAAATCTAGCCACACATTCACACACGTAATGATTGAACCTATTTCTTCCTTCTCTGACACTCCTGTAAACATCTAATCTGCTTCTCTGCAAATACATGCAAGCATACTTATATTTTATATCATTCCCCTCCGTCTTATCATCAACGCTAGGCAGCCAATTTTTCAAAAGAACAATAGTAGTTACATCTTCAAAGGAAAAAAAAAAGGTTAATATGTCCAAATAAGAAATGCTGTGATCGTTTGAATTAAAGCATGTGTGAACACTATAAACTAAGAAACGATTAACTCCAGCATCAGTTCCAGAAATGATCTCGCTAGGTAAACCTGCCTTGTCATAAAAAACAGAGATTTGCTATACTTATTGGAACGCAAAGCTAAATATGAGATCAATGAATACGGAATCTTCTAGAAAATGTCAACAAAGCAACTGAAGATAATACACATTTTCATTGTATTATCTTCAGTTGCTGCTTTTGGCTTTGTTGACATTTTCTAGAAGATTCCATATTCATTGATCTCATATTTAGCTTTGCTAAACCAAAACCAAAAAATAGTTTTGATTTCATTACGGATTGGATTTCCAAGTAAAAGTTTTGGACCAATTCAATCAAACACATTATTCATTTTTAGTAAAAAAAAAAAACAAAAAAACTCAAGTTAAGAAAATGAAAGATTACATGTGATGCAAATAAAAAATATATATAAAAGAAAAGGGACAAAAATTAAATAAAGAAGGAAGAGATAAAAAAGAAAAAAGATGAGGAGAAAAAACTGATACTGATTTCCATCTTTCTTTCATTTCAAATTGACACCAGCTCAGCTAAGTTTTATTTTATTATTGCAAACAAAATTACATATTCATACCCACATTCATTTTCCAAATAAATTGTATTCATTTTGAAATTCTATTTCTTTTATTCGTGATAAATCACATTTATTTTAAAACCATGTCTTTGTCATAGGTCATTGCTTTACATATGTAAATATTCAAACCTGAGTAAAAATATTAATGTTTAGCAGAATTAAATTCTTGGACCCATTTGCACTGATTTCACAATATAATAAGATTTTTTAAGTTGCTTTTTCAGGAAGTAAGGTAGCAGAGTAGGGCAGAATACTACTTTAATGCAAATCATTAAATTAAAAGAGGCTTAACAAAACACATTTCCAGTCTAGTACCTGTTACTCCTTGAAATAAAGTAAAATGGCTGCCACTTATTTCTTTACTCAAGACCAATATTATCGGCAGCTTAAAATATTATACTTATATTTTATATTAAATATTTAATGCTTTTTAATTCAGGTTACAAATGAGTAAGTAAATTAAATTGTTTTGGAATCTAAAAGAAAGACATAAAACTAATGTAGCCAATAGCATTTTGTTGGAAGCTATCTTAAGAAAGATTGTTTTTCACTCAAATTAGGTTTTTGTTAGCAATAATTCTAACATCAAGCCAATTAGGAAAATCAAAACTATTTCCACCATTCAATCGAGGTTTGAGGTGATCATATTCACCAACAGATAATCTACTCGAGTCCGTGCTGTTCCAGGCTCCTATGTAATGAGGTGGCTTTCCCTTGTTTTTTACAACAGTATTTGCAACCAACATTTCCATGGTAAGATTCTTTCTCCTGCATTTCTATATCCATTTCTTCCATGCACATTCTCAAAAGTACTAGAGGTCTTTCCAACATGACCATCTTCTGCCACAAGTACTTCCTTCTCACTAACCTTGCCAATAATACTGTATCATAAAACTAATCTTTTGCATTCACATATTTTGTCTCAAAAATGTAGAAATTACAATAGGAGACTTGTTGGCACATGTTCCCATATTTTGAGATTATATTATAAATTTCAAACATAAAATTCCCAGAAAAGGAGGAAGTTAAAGAGGAAAAGAGGCAATTTTGAACCAGCAGGAAGACAGCACATAGAAGAAGTAGAAAAAATTGAACAGAGCCCCTGCTGACAGCAGTGGATGCTGACAATAAAAAAATGAAATTATAACGTCTCACAGAGACAGGCATCGCATTTTTACTGTAATTTTCAGGGAAAGAATCACGACAAAGGCAAATAATTAAAATCTCATTTTTTCCGTGAAGAGGAACTGCATAGACTGAAGTTCCCCAAACAATGAACTCATCATCCCTTCATAATTTTCAAGCCAACACATTCTACCAGCAACAAACTTTTCTAACTCACCCTACGAGAAACGTACATGCCAAAATTTTCATCATCAATAACAACGGAATAAAGATGCTTTTCTTAATTTTAGTTCATATTTTTATAACATCAAAAATATACAAATAATTAAAACAGCATATTTCAAATTTCAACTGCAAAATACTTTACTAAGTAAACAAAACAACTCTGCCAAGAAGCCACATAAATATTTTTCATGATATTAAATGCATATAATTGTTCATTAGATTTGTCTCATATTTTCTTTGTTTTAATTTTTTTCAATATATCATTGTTTTTTTAATGTCGCACACACGTTGCTAACACAAGTCTTATTGACATGCCTCCTCATGAGAACAGAATAAAGTATTAATAAAACAAAGGATAATATAACAGCATCTTCACTCAAACCACATTGTGGTTCATAAATGGAAGACAATTAATTGAGGTAATTATTCTGTGCTCACATAGTCCTACAACTGTTGGGAATATACCAAGAGCGAATTTTAATCGTCTTTGTTGAGATAGATATACGCAACTAGTATACTCACACATAGTTTTGAGTCATTGCTGGTTTCAGATTTAATACCTAAAATCTGCTATTTAGTAATATAAAGGTTTTTGGTAGTTTAGCATCATTGACTGCAATTACCTTCTAACGGAGAATATTTCTCTCAGCATTTTTTTTTATTTTTAATTATATTCAGCAAATAAGAAAAAATGTGCAATAACTGTTCATACCAAATGAAAAATTAAGATAAAAACTCCATGCGAATAATCAAATTGGGATATTATAAATATGAATAACATTGCTTAAGTAGAATTTCCATTTATAAATAAAAATCAAATATTTGCATAAAATAATAAAAAAGTTATTATTTTACTCCTTAATTTATGTTTTTATAACTCTTGCAATGAAGAAATAATAGATCACTCATTGTATGCATCTGTCTCTCCAACCAAATTTTAAATCTCATCTGAAAAAGACTTTACTGGTTTGGCTCTGGTTCATCTACAAGTTGACACATGCTGACTAGGGAAAACACAGAAGTGACTTTTACTGGATTAAATTGAAACTTGACAAGCATAAGTTCCCTTGTACACATGTGCAAATATATACATTTATACATTAATGCTAGTTCATTTTTAGCTGTTTCATATCCGATTGACAATAACTCAAATAGTAATGACTACGGTTGGAGCCCTATATGTTTTATTTTCAATATGTTTTATTTTCAATATGTTTTATTTTCAATTTCGATTTTAGCTGATGGCACCCAAGTTATATACATAGTTTTTTTTTACTTTTGAAATTGCTACTTGAGTACAATATAATCAATAGAGATTTGGCTCTGCATAAATTAAAATGCCATATTTAAGCATATCTTATGACCAGGCAATACTGGTTGCCTTGCTAAAATAGTTATATAATTGACTAGCATTTTAGCCTGGCATTGCCCGGGTGTTTGGACGTGTGTGTTGAGCAAAAACAAAAAAAAAACAAAATGGTAGTAGGAAGGCAGGCTCGAACTCGTACTGCAAAGGAGGAAAAGAACAGGAAAAAAAAAAGTGACGTCTTTGCTGTTACGCCCATCAGCAAACCGGACATGACATAGGTTTAAATTAAGGCTAGACAATCGAAAAGAGGGGATGACTTTCGAAAATATCGGCGAAAAAAGCGACCCCTCCCTGTGGAAATGTGCCCAGTTGAGGGTGAATAAATTAATGTTTTAAGCCAATACTGAAAAGTATTTGTCATCTGAAGGGTCAAGGTTCAAAACGATACTGATCTTGTGAAAATCCGTCACCTCTATCGAAAGTTTTAGGCAGACATGCAAACATACATACATATATTTATATATTGGTAGGTCAAATTTTCGACCCAAACCGATTAAAAAGCTTGCCCATTCTCTGAATACTCTTTATATAAAATTTCAAATGTTTAGACCAGAAATTCTTTGAGTAATTTGGTAGAGACCACAGAGGCCAATTTTTTTTTTAACTTTAACCCCTATTATGACCCCTTAACATTTATTGTTTTAGGCTCAAATCAAGTTATTAAGTTAGATCCATGTCCAAGGAAACTATAGCTAAAATTCCAATTGTTTATACCCAAAATTGTCGGAGTTTGGTAGAGTTCTCAATGGTCAAATCGTTGAATTTTGACCCCCTTAACAGCCAAATTTCTGGCCGAAAATGGATTACAAAGATTTTCCCAAATCTCATTCCCTGTATATCAAGTTTTGAGTCTGTAGACTTAAAATTGACAGAGTTATTGTGTAGGGAATGTACACAGACACACACACACACACACATTCACTTTTATAGATATATAGATTGCAACAAACGAAAAAAATTCAAAAAGTTTTAATATTATTTTATCAGTTTTTTTATAGGATATTTTTTCAATATAAATCTTTTTTAGGTCTCTTGAAAAGATTTTACAAAAACGAACCTTGGTCATCAGTCGATCCACCTTCTCTGGTTCTGGTGTCTATGGTGGACATTGGTCAGGAGATAACACTGCAACATGGGACGATTTATATTATTCAATTCCAGGTAAAGGTTTTAAATAATAGCTAAATTTGTGTCAATTAACCGTTTTGCAAAGTAACCAATAATCTATATATATAAAGATGTAATTCTTGGTTCGTTCAAAGTTTATACAACCATATTTCTACATTACCAATTTAATTGAAATTTTCAGAAAATCTATCTGTAAAGTCAATGAATGTTTGCATGTTATTAAAATAATTTTACATCGCGAATTATAAAAATATTAATTAAAATATAAATATCTTTCAAAGTCGTTTCTGCGAGACTGCCCGGTTATATTTCTGGTAACTTCCGTTTCAACTTCTCTCGAATTACAAGATAAGTAAAAAAAAAAACTTACTCATTCAGAGAGTGATCCGTGCTGAAATAATAACGTTATTATTTAAAAAGCCATTCTTAACATGGGGAAGGGTGGGTGTTTTGTACCTATTCTGTGCTTTAACCTTACAATTGAATAAAAACATATCATAAAACTTTAATTAAACGTGGGAATACGATTTAAAAGAATAGCGCTGATCACTCTCTGCATTAGCACAAAAAAAAGTCCCATATTTGTCACATTTACAAACATTTATTTATTTATTTATTTTGAAAAAAAGTTTTACTTTTTATGAATATTAAAAGTAAAATGGGTACTCATGCAGAGAGTGATCCATGCTGAAATAATAACATTATTATTTAAAAAGCCATTCTTAATATGGGGAGGGGGAGGGTGTTTTGGACCTATTCTGTACTTTAACCTTGCAATTGAATAAAAAAAACCCATAAAACTTTAATTAAATGTGGAAATACCATTCAAAAAATAGCGTGGATCACTCTCTGCATTAGCACCGAAAAATGTTACTAAACATTTATTCATAATTTCTCACTTTTACAAACATTTGATTTTAAATTTCTTTTTAAATGACGACTTTTATCGACTTTTTTTTTTAATAGTATTTGCGGATGGGTATGTTGACAACAAATATCAGTTAAATTTTGTAAATATCCCCCCCCCCAAATGGTGTTTATTCTGAAATCCGTTATTAACATGGAGAGGTTGAGGGTGTTTATTCTGAAAGCCGTTCTTAACATTTGTGGAGGTGGACCTAATGTAAAAAAAAAAAAAATAAATAAATAAAAAAAAAACTAAATCATTTACTGATAACTTCTCACTTTTACAAATATTTTTTAATTTACATGCGCGGATGAACAAATTGTTGAATAGTGCGAAAACAAAACGTTTTTGTAATAAACTTTGGGATAGTTTTTTGGGTAAATATTTACATTTAGGTCCACCTCCACAATTTTCTTTTTTAAATGACGACTTTTATTGATAAATAAATTTACTTCTTCGCAACTTTCATTGATAAATAAATCTACTTCTCTGCAACGGGCACTAAACCCCTCCCCTTTTTTTAATAGTATTTTCGGGTGGGTATGCTGACAACAAATATCAGTTAAATTTTGCAAATAGCCTCCCCCTCCAAAAGTGGTGTTTATTCCGGAAGCTGTTCGTAAGATGAGGAGGTTGGGGGTGATTATAAGGTGGACCTAATCTAAAAATAAAAAAAAAATTAAAAAAAGTTTTTCATGCGCATATAAGCAACTATTTTTTTATTAACTTTTTTTTTACTTTTTTTATTTAAAAATTATTAAATTTCAATGAATAGAATAATAAATCATTTATCATTAATATGTGTTTTTGGTTTTGTGTTGAATGAAACTTTTTTTTTCATTACAACAACAATAATGAACCAATTTAAATCTTCCGGCATGCGTTTAAGGGTTATGAAATTATCAATAAATCATTTAGTTACTAAGGCAACGTCAGTAAATGAAAAAATGTTACGTGCGCATGCATTAGCCTTGACTAGGGTGGGGGCTAAGGGAGCGACCATTAAATAATTATGCTGGTAGCCATGGAACTCAATGCCCAAGGAGTACCTAAAGTGGCACTTATGCACATGTTATCGTGCTATTTTTTAAAATAGTATTTTCATGTTAAATTCAAATTTTACAATATCTTTTTCTTTTATTAATTTGTTAGGTGAAAGTACAGATAACCCGGTCGGTTTCTAATGTGAGGAAAATCTAGCCCCCCTCCCCCAAAAAAGTGGATGGTAACAAAACATTAAAATTGCCTCAGTCTCGAAAGATTTCTTCTCTACTGAATGAGGAAAAAAACGGTGAAGTGTAGTTCACCTTCTGTTTCTCTCCCCCTCTCTTAATATCTCTCTCTATCCATCTCTCCCTTTCCCTCTCTCGATCTATCTTTCTGTCTATATCACCCTCTCCATCTCTCTTTGAGCCCCTTTCTCTCTCTAACTCCCGCTATCTCGCTCTTTTCCTCTGTCTCATCCCTCTCTGTTTCTAACTCTCCCCCTCTCTCTGTTTATCTATCAATCCCTTTATCTCTCTATCTCCTTCTCTTTCTCTATTTTCCTCTCACTTTCTCTTTTCTATCTATATATCTTCCTCTCTATCTGTCCATCTCTAATCCCTCATCCTATTTTAGTCTCCTAAATTAATTACAGTGAATAAGGCATTGTCAAAACATGGATAAATACTATTTTAGTAATCTAATTTATTGACTGTGAGAATAGAAGTTATTTGGAAATTACTGCTACCTTGAACAGCACCAGAAGTAACTGGTAAAACCTTTCTAAATAAATTGATCTTGGCAGCCATTTGGTAACAAAATGACATAGCCTTAGCCCTTGCTGCATGAGGAATACCTCTGACCTTGCTGCCAAGTAGAAGAATTATTTATTCTACTTTAAAACATTCAATTTTTCAAAAATCTCATGTTCGACATCTCCAAAACATCCAATATGGGGAAAAATATTGCAGAAATGCAAACTTATTGTTTAGGATGAATGCACAATGGTACGCAAAAAATCACTTGAGGCTCTTGGTCGATCCTTGCAAGATTTGCGTGGCAATGTCAGACCATTTGGGAATGCAGTAATATTGCTTGCAGAAGATTTCAGACAAATGTTACCTGTTATTCTTCAATCAACATCAGCGGATGAAATAAATGCTTGCCTCAAATACTCTACTTTTTGGTTCCATGTGAAGACATTAAACTTAACTCAAAATATGCATGTCCAGTTGCAGACTGTTCGATCCGCACAAAATTTTTGCATCACTTGTGGGAAATTGGATACGAAAAAGTGCCAGCTGATCAGAGTTAAGGGCAAAATTCTTTGACTTTTAACTTCTGTAATTTCTGTAATTTTATTTCATCAAAAGAATAGTTAGTTTAAAAGGTTTTTGCAGATATTCAAATTATAAGAATTCCATTTGACTGAGTGAATGAGCTATTCTTGCAGGTCAATACAAAGATGCCCATGAACTTAACGCTATTATTCAATGTAAAATTCCAAGTGAGGTAGTCAAATACAAATCCATTGACACTGTTGTGAAAGCAGATAAAGTGGTTAATTATCCAACAGCTATATTTGCCAGGGATGCCACTGCATGTATTGCAACTGAAATTTGGCGTACTATTATCATGTTGTGAAATATAAACCAATCCAAGCTTTGCAATGGCGCATAGTTTGCAGTAAAAAAAAATTAACAAACAATATCATAGAAACAACAATCTTAACAGGACCTTTCACAGATGAATATATCTTCATTCCATGCATTCCTATGATTCCACCCGATACATCATTACACTTTAGGAAATTGCATTTTCCAATTTTATTGTCATTTGCAATAACCATCAACAAAGCACAGGGAACAATCTTTACAATCGTGGGTCTTACAGTTACACACTGACTGTTTTTTCACATGGACAATTTATGTTACGTATTCAAGAGTCACCAAACCAGAAAATCTCTATATCAGCTAAGAAAATGGAACAACAAAAACTGTGTACCCATGCAAAATAGAAAATTACACCTATAAGAAACATGCATTTTCTCATTTTGGAACTTTTTCCATTGCGCCAATTTGAGCCACAGCAACGCGTGGCAGGGTACAGCTAGTTACTAAATAAATATAAACTGTTACAGAGTCATGTAGGTTCATAAAATTATTCTTTAGGTTTTCAATAGAAAGTTTTTACAAACAACAGTCATCTGTTGGTGTTTGTAAAAGCTAAGAGCTTTCTATTGAAAATTTAAAGGATAATTAATATTTTAATTCTATTTCAATTTTGTGGTAAACATTAATAATATTTTTGAATGGTATTTTGTGTGATAAAATAATTTATGTGGTTTTATCTAAGGTTAAGGTTCAAATGAATCAAGTCCAACTTGGTTGATCATCAGATTCACTGGAGATATTGTTGTTGTTTTAAATTCTTTCAGCAACAAAGTCAAAGGATCATAAATTGTTCTGCTGTAGTTAATTGTCAAGCCAACTTTGTTGAAGAAATCAAATCCAAAACGTTGATTGGTCATATCTGCAATAAGATAAACATTTTCTTGAACAGGATATTCCAATTATGTTTGTTCATGACATTTTATTTTCTTACCATTAATGGTAGGGAGAGATATAGAAGTTGGTACTAATGTCATTCTGTTTATCATCGAAATGACTACATATGTATGAATGGAAAAATAGTGATTTGAGTAAATTAGTTTTCCAACTTTTTGTAGGTTTCGTAGTTGGGAACAGAGTAACATTTGTGCCATAGCATTTCTTGCATACTCCTCGAAGCATAGATGTATTTGATATATTGCCACAATATCTTGCATACTCCTCGAAGCATAGATGTATTTGACATATTGCCACAATATCATCTCCTTTGTGTTTTTCAGACACTTTATTATTTGGATTATTTGAACTATTGTTCTCATCTTAGATTTTATTCTAACATTTTGACTGATATAACCCCTGACCTTCCAGGTGTATCTTGTTAGACTTATCAATCAAAAGGAGCGCATGGTATAATGTATAAAGTGACAATCAGTTCTAACCCTAACACTCTTCTACAGGTTGAACGTTCAATTCTCAGTTCAGATGATACAAAAAATACAATTATGAATTACTGAAAATTTCCATGGCTGATGGTAGAAGAGCAAATTACCTCTGTAGTTCTGTTTGCAATTCTGTATAGATTCGCAAGTTTGACAAGATGCACCTACCAAAACATTGTGAAAATAACATTCAAGATAAGAACAGTAGTTTGAAAAATTCAAATAATACAAATGATTGATTCTCATCTCAAAAATTCTAAAACATGATGTTGTTTGTAAATCATTAGATGTTGTTTGTAAATTATTAGATGTTGTTTGTAAATCATTAGATGTTTGTAAATCATTCAATGACTTTTTTGTTGCATAACAAATGCTCTTATTATAGTTTGTCAGTCAATTCTTTTGTGAAGCGATGACTGGAGAAATATAACCTAATTCTTTTTTTTGCTGTTGTCCTGGAATAGTTATTATGGCATTAGTTTATCCAGGAGGTTCTGTTTTGTCTATTCATGCAGTTTTTTTATAGGGTTTGTTTCCTCATACTTTTGCCACCATTACAGATGATATCACTATTAATCCTTCATGATCGATGCTTAGCAGTGTCCATCTGCATCATAATCTATAGATATTGTTGATAGCTTCCTTCTAACAGTGTTCCCTCTGTGTATTTTGTCAAGAAGAGGTGGGGTAGCTAAGACTGACAACCTCGGTGTTCCAAGTTCAAATCCAATTCCACAAAAACACTTCCATCAAACTCACATCTAATTTTGTATCTAACCTCTGGGAAAGGGGAGGTAAATAAAATAGCTTCACTAATTCATTTCCTACCAAAAATATAAGTAATTTTTATTTATGAAAAAATAAAACTATTTTGCTTCATGTCTACATGTGAAATTTTGTTGTAGAAATTCTCAACTTCCAACTTTTTGGTATTCCAATGGTGGGCGCGGATATCTGCGGTTTCTCAGGATCAACAACTCCAGAATTATGTACACGTTGGACACAGCTGGGAGCCTTCTACCCATTCATGCGTAATCATAATGACATACATTTTCCGGTAAGAATTCACATTCTTCGATATATCAAACTTACAGATATTTTATAAAAGGAATTTAAATCTCTATTCTATGTATATATATTTATAACCAATGATTTAAACATAATGTAATTGTTTATATTCAATATAAACAAGGAAATTTACCAAAAAATAAATGAATCAAACTCAAAAAAGAAAAATGTAGAGGTAACTTTTAATAAGATGACGTTTTCTAAAAACTATGAAACAAATAGCATTCAGATATTCAGATATGACATAAAGAACTACCTTATTTCAAGTGGATAGTAGGCTAGACTTTACAATTTTCATAAATTATAGCTTTCTCTCTCTGACTCAGACACATCTCTTTTTACTTGTCCATGAGTCAAACATTTTTTTTTTATCAATGCTGTTTGCTCACTCTCCATTTGTTGGCACATTTATCAATGCTCTCGCTACTGATTGAGTGATTGCTGTCTTTTATGCAAAACAATTTTTTTGTGGTTGGATGATCTTCATATCACCAACCATGGTTGTATACAGTGAGCTTAATTTTTGCCATTACACAAACAAAAGCAGCAGTTATTTAATGAGGTTTTGCCAACCAAGATAGTTTATTAGTTTTATAGTACTAGGAGCCACATATAAAAGATTTAGGGAATGTATGAATACTGGCAAATTATGTATGGTGCTGCCTCTGCACACACTCGAATACCCTTGCTATGTTCATTTTCTCTGTCAAAGACCATGCAATGTGTTTTCTAAGCATTTTATCTCATTAGGTATGTCATTAGATTCTGACATTTTCCTTTAGTGATCTGTAAAGGAAAAGGTTTTACAACAGTATTTTTAAACACTGCAGCTTTACCTGAGATGAGACTGAGGATTTCTGGAAAAAAAAGGTTACTATTTGTCTAATATTATTTTTAAACCTCATAAAAACAAAAATGTTCCTCTTACAAATGTACTCGTTTTTGTTTGTTTTTGTTTTTTCTTATAGATATTCACTTTTATATTCAAAATGTTTGAGATCTTTATGCCTCTTTGCAAAGAGAATGACTTAGTTGGCACCATGCAAACCCATTTAAAATAAGATTTAATAATGATACAATAAAATTAATTTCAATTGATCATTACTTTTTATATAAATCATCACACCTATAATTGATGATACATCAACAGTTTCGCTAATGAGTCCTTCATTTTTTTCGTTTGTCTATTATTTGCCAGTCTAGCTATTAACACATCGAGAAGTAGACATTTGAATTTTGTGAAATTTTTTGATATCCTAAAACTTTTTATTTGGACTACTGTTCTTCTGACAATGTTTTGGCCAATATAACTGCCAACCTTCCTCTGATATATCTTATCAAACTCTGGAATTTGTCTGTCAAACTTAGAAATATGTATGAAAGTTCAAACGAAACCACCAAGGTAGCATACTCTTCTCTTCAGACGTGGCCGGGTAGAAGTTTTAAGTAATTTGCAATTGCATTTTTAGTATCGCCTGTACTGAGAATTGAACTGAATGCAGTGTGACAGAAATCACAATTTAATTACTTTTACTATAAAACAACTTTGGTCTCACCTTCCTTGATGAAACTTTTCTCGATGTAGCAAAATAATATTTCAACGTGATATGGGGTACATGTTTTGATCTGCTGAACATTACATGGTAGGCATAAATGGGCATGAAAAAAAAGAGTTGATGAGTTTAGGTTAGAAAATCACTAGCGTTGCAAAAGTACCAATGCTAGCGAATGTTATGTTCGCAATTATTTTTGCAAATCACTTTCATCTGTAAATTTTGCATTTTACACATTTTTAATTGTTTACTAAATATTTTATTCACAAATATCTCAGTTGACCAAGTTTTGTGTTGGTTTTTTTACTAGAAAAGGGTTTAAAAAACTTTGTTCCATTATTTAAGCATTGAATAACAAAACATGTAAATATTTGCAACCGCATTATAATTGTAGAGCTACAATAATGAAGTTTGTAAATGAAGGGAAGTTACTTCTCTTTTTTTAAAAGTAATTTTGAAAATTATGCCGATTGAATAAAATAATTTCTCAAAGGAATTATATCAAATTAGATAATTTGTGTGTAACAGCACAAAAAAATTGATGAATGTTGATTTTGTAAGACAAAAGCTGTGGATGACTTAAACTGACAAACAAGGCGAATATAGAAAACTAGAACATAAAAGGCAGAACTGTAATCATAGTTTCATCCATTAGTTTCATCCATTAGTTTCATCCATATTGAACACAAAATACATTCACATGATACGCATTGTGCTTTTACGTGATCAACAAAAAAGTGCAGTGATCCAAAATATTTATAAGTTATGAATCTCAGTTTCAAGTGTCAGAGATGCAGGAGACAGGCACTTTCTACTAAATATTTCTACAAAGAAATGGTACTAGAAGACAATACCCTGAAGGTAAGAGACTCTTTCTGCTATCATAGAAATATGGTAAGTATACATGATGGTTGTGAACATAGTTCAGCTATAACTATGAAAGCAGCTGCGCCAAAATTTTGTGAATTCTTACCTCTGTTATCATTGTGTGCCGTCCCACTCTAAATCTGAGGTAAGTTATATAGCAGCTATGTCAAGAGTGTCATGATAATATATGACAGTGAATGATGATAATGATGTTTATGACATATGGCAGTGAATGGTGATTATGATGATTCTTATGCTGTATAGCAGTAAATGTTTACGATAACAATGACGATGATACTTATGACATGGCAGTGAATGATGATGACGATGATGACGTTTATGAAATATGGCAGTGATAGATGATGACGATTATGATGATTCTTATGATGTATGACAGTAAATGTTTATGATGACAACGATGATGATGCTTATGACATATGGCAGTGAATGCTGAACTCTCATAAAGAAAAATGACATTAAATGAATAGAAATGCAATATCAAGAAAATGGTATCTTTCTTTTAGTTTTAATGCATTCAACTAAAATGAAATTCATTGTCGGCAAGTTATTTTTCTGAAAATTTTACTGAACAATCCCTTCTAAACTGAAAAACTACTGAACAATTCACTTCTGCTTACAAAGCTAATTTCATTCTAGAATTCATTTTTACCAAGCAACAGAATGCTTTCATCCACACTAAAATGGCCACCAGCATGATCATTAGTTATCTGTTTAAGTCACAAACACAGTGTCACAATGGATTTAATTGCCTTTTTCGTAGGATCTTAACTTTATTGACCTTGGCTTCTGCTTGATGTGTGTGTTTTGCAATAAGGGTGCCAGACATAAAAAAATGTTTGCTGCCAACTTTTCCAAGAAAAAAGTAAAAACAGGCGAATTTATGAGCTCAGGATAATTGCAAAAAAAAAGGCCAAATACCACATCTTCTTTATGTTGTGTTATATAGACAAACTAACTGGTTATATCGAAGCTGTTACCTCTTGTAGGGAAATGTGCAACTTACCTAATTAGCACGTGTGCATAATTCAATGGGTCGGTCATGGAATGAAATGAATGAAGAAGAAAGAAACAAAAATGGCTGCCTTATCTCTTTATATGCCTGCAATGTGACCACCCGATATGCAAATGGGATGCTCCTGGTTGGAGATAAAAGAGGGTTGATTTTTTAGAGGGTCGTTCATTTTGAAGTTGGATTTCAAAGAAATAAATTGAATTAGCAAAAGTACGTTGGGAGTTCAGAGAAGGTGTGTTACATGTACAGAAGTTGGAAGTTTGGACAAAAGTGTTAACCTTACCCAGGAAATTATTGGTGTGACGGGCAGAAGAAATAAAACTCAAGTTATTGAATTATAATGTTGCTGATATTTGCTCCCATATATTTGCATCTTTCTTTTCGTAAGTCTTTTCATATTGTTTTCTTGGCAGTGAAGACATTCTCTGTACAATTGAAATATGGTTTTCTTTTATAGGTCTCTAGGGGAATTTATTTGTTTTTACGTAGAAACACTTGCACTAGGACACGTTCATAATACGTTCTACAGTTTATATGTTGTTTAGAGCATGACTTTAATGAATGTTTTAACCCATTATATTTAATTCAATTGTCAATAAATTTGTAGATGAGTATCTTCAGTTACATCCAACTCTCCTGCAAAATGATAGAACATTGAATACAGGATGGAAACAAAGCAAATTTGCATAATTTTCTTATTCTTCTTCTTATTATTTCATTCATTTCAAGCTAGGCCGAAAAGCTGTGATATCAATAAAGCGTTTGGCCCAGGAACCACTACTGAACGCCATCACAATGGTGATTTAAGAAATTTTGTGGCGGCGACAAGTCTTGAATATGATGAGTGTAGTGGTCAGCCATCAGATGTTGACAACGATCAATTAAGAGCCTTCGTTGAACAATTGTTCGAGAACTTGCTTCTGAATTAGACGTAACATACACAATGATTTCCAACCACTAGAGAGAGATTAGAAAGACAAAAACACTTGATAAATGGTTGCCTCACAAATTGAATGGCAACCAAATGAAATGCCATTATGAAGTGTCATTTTCCTTTTTATGCAACAAGAATGATCTGTTTTCCAACTGAATTGTAACTTGCAATGAAAAGTGGGTTCTTTATAACAGGCAATACTCAGCTCGGTGGTTAGACAAAGCTCCACCAAAGCGAGAGTTATGCTGAAAAGAAGGTCATGCTGACTGTTTGGTGGTCTGAGACTGGTCTCATGCTTTACAGTTTTTGGAATGCAGGTGAGACCATTACAGCGGCAAAGTACTGTCAACAAATGGATGAAATGCATCAGAAACTTTGACAACAACACCTAGTATTAGTCAACAGAAAAGATCCAATTCTCCTTCACAACAATGCCCGACTGCATGTTGCTAAACCGACCCTGCAAAAGTTGAATGAATTGAGCCACAAAACATTGTTTCATCGGGCATCCTCTCCCGACCTCTCACCTACTGACTCCCACTTTTTTAAGCATCTCAACAACTTTCTGCGTTAGAAACCTAAGCTATCAAAAATGCCTTCAGCAACTTCATCGCCACCAGATTGCAAGATTTTTATGTTACTCAGATCAATACACTTGTTTTACATTGGCAAAAGTGTGTTCATTCTGATGGTGCTTATTTTGATCAATAAATTTTTGCCGAGATATGTTCATCTGAATTTAAATTGTGTCAAGTGTCTTTCATGTTGCTGTTACTACTATCACCATCAGCATCACCAGCATTAGCAGCAGCATTTTTTTCCCATCCTAACATGACGCATCAACACAGATTTGTGAGTTTCATTTTTACATCATTCCACATTTTCATTGCTTTTCTTTGGAATTTTAGTGGGATACATATTTTCATAACTTAATGACTACTTTTTAAAAACAAAATAAAATTACCTCAGTCAAGAAGGATTCCTACACAATGGTTTCAGGATTGATAAAAATATTTTTTTTTATAAAGTAGTCATTAGGTTGTGAAAATATGCATCCGTTTAAAATTCCAAAGAAAAGCAAGGAAAATGCTGTTGTGGAATGACGCTCTTCATAAACATTTTTTTATTCATAATTAACATGTTTTTCAATATTTCTTTTCTTCACTTACTTCATAAAATAAAACAAAACAAATTTAGCTGAGTCTATGATAATACACTACATAATCATAATTTAATCTTTTTGAGGGGGTGTCTTTTAATGAATCTGTTCTGACTTTATAGCATCTTTCCACCAGGCAATGTCAGTACATAGGCCTTGCTAATTGAATTATGTTATTAAATTATAATATTAAAGAGAATAAAAAGATGTTTCTATTTTTTCATTTTTTTACCATTTTGGTTCTATTTATGCTTTATTTTCCCATCTATTTTCTGCTTTTTAGGATCAGGATCCTACTGCGTTTGATAGCCACATTCAAGATGCGATGAGACAAGTTTTATTGACTCGTTACAGTCTTTTGCCTTACCTGTACACTTTGTTATATCACAGCCATACAAATGGTTCACCCGTCCTTTGGCCATTATTCTTCCTGTAAGTCAGTTTTTTTTTTTTGCAATTCTATCAAGATTACCCAGCTTTTGTAGTTTATCTCCTTTCCATGTTAGACACAAGGTCAAATGTGGGCTTGATGAAAATGTTTCTGTGAAACAAACTCAGCTTTTGTATATTCTTTATTTCATTTTACAGAGTTTAAGGAATTGGATATAACTGTTATTATAATTCAAGTTTTAATTAAAGTTGGTGAACCTTCTGTCTCCAGTTCGTAGAAGAGAAAGTAAACAACATTATTACTCAGTAAAAAATATCTTTTATTCTGATGGTATTGAAAACAAGTAACAAATAGCCAATAGTAATTTTTATAAAAAAACGAGCCCCATTCTAGGGTTGGATTATGTGCTGCACTGCAGAAAAGGCGACTGTTACTTCTAAAACTAAGCTTTTATCCTTCTACCACCACTGCTCAGATCTTCATTTTGCCTTAGCTAAAATGAATGGCAAACCTCTTTCCTTGATAAGTTTCTAGGACTGATTTTTACTCAAACCTAAAATGGAACACTTGCATCAAATCCATTACTAAAGTCACTTAAAAAAAGTGGTTGAATCTTTCAAGCACTCTGAAACATTCCGGCCACATGTGAAGAGATGCACTCAATGCAATCGAGAGATCAGTCTCGTACATGATAATCTCTTCTCGACATCCTCTTTCTCACAAAAGAGACGTTGCTAGTCTTTCTCTACTCTATCATTATTTTCATGGTAGATGCTCAATTGAGCTTCACTCTCTGATCCTCTCCCTTTTCACAGCAAAAACTCATCGAACTACCACTATTGCAAAGAATTTAGTTTTTTTCTTTTGACTACCTTAAACCAAGTGGAACTTTCATGAACAGAATTTCTTTCCCAAAACTTTGCAATTGTGATACCACAGAGCTGTTTCCCTGTTGTTCCAGTCCTATGTTAGCAAATACTTCTCAAGCCATACACTTAAATAATCATATTCTGCCTATTCCACCCATTTTTTATAATCATCTCATAGTATTGTTCATCCTCCACCTAACAATTACATTAAATCTTATCATCTTATCAATATTTCTTTGTTTTTTAAATTGTTGTTTGCAAATTAATGATTAACACTAATCCTTTTGATTAATGTCATTGCAGAGAACGAAATAAAGAAACCTTCAGCATTGACCGGCAGTTTTTATGGGGAAGTGGTTTAATGATCAGTCCAGTATTAACACCAGTAAGTATCTAACATGATGATCATAATTATTAGATATATTTAAAGAAAGATAATTCTATTATTATACATATGAACATGTGGATAAATGGCAGATGACAACACAAAATTGACATTAAAAAAATCTATTTAAAAGTTTTTAATGTTGCACTTTTTATATCTGATTTTATCAGATGTTTTAATTATAAAATAATGGCAAAATAATTATTTAAAATAATCCTTTGCGGATTATTTTAAAGGCAACTTCTATTTTGATTAAGTATCAAACCTTTGCCCCAATCACATATTCCATATTGAAAAGACTTTTTGATCAGGTTTTCATTATTTCACATTTTGTATAAATTTATTTCTCTAATAAGTTTTAAACCATAAGCTGGAAGAAGAGCAGATATAGACAAATTGTGTTTATTCTCAAAATCCTTTTTACATGAAAGTCACCACGTATCAAGGCCCAAAAGTCACTTGAGGATGGGGGTTAATGAGTGTATGGTGGTCACTAGGATAACAGCATATTAATAGTTAGTGATGGAAATAGGGTAGAAATGATTATTTAGGGAAACAGCTCAACAAGAACTTGTTTACATTGAACTTGAAGACAATCATATTGTAGTCACCTGGGAAGCAGGCCAGCAGAACAAAGTTCCACAGATGGGCATTTCTAGGAAAGAAGCTTTGTCCATGGAATTTGTGTTTAGATTTAGGCAAAGGTAGAGAATTGGGGAGATGTTGATGGTCGTTGAGTGTTTTTTTGTAAAACTTTGGCAAGCGAGCACTTGCCATGAAAACAATGATAGAGCAGAGACAAGGTTGCAACATCTCTTCTGTGGGAAAGAGGTTGTAGGTAAGGAAAAAAGAAATCCTCTACTAGGTTTCGAAGTTGATTTTAAACTTTGTCAAGGTAGGATAGGGTGCTCCAAGCAGCTTATCCTGCCCAGATTTGGCACCAGTACCATTTTAGAACATCACGTTGATAATACAGGTTGAGGATTGCATCAGTAATGAGATCCCTTCTAGCGCGGTAAAATGATGCAACCATTTTTCCAGCAACAGAGCCAAGTAGGGATCAGAGTGTTTATGGCGAAAAGATAAAAGCTTAATTTAGGATGCGTTAAAATGAATCACTTCTCGCCCCATTGTACCACATGCTCAAGGTGTGAGGAGAAAAACAGAGAGGTCTTGGTCGTTGTTGATCTTTGAAGTCTTGCCATAGATTGTAGTGTCAAATGTGCATATATCATCGAATGAACTTAGAATGTAATTTGGGAGATCATTGATGAAGATAAGGAGGAAAGTTAGGCCCAGGATGGATCCTTGAGACATGCCAGTATCAATAGCTGCAGACTTCCGCCCATCAACAACTGACTATTGGAGAGAAATGATTTGATGGTTGAGAAGACATTTTCAGATATTCCATAGCTGAAAATCTTGTGAAGTCGATCTTTATGTGAAATCGAATAAAATGCCTTTGATGTGCCAGGTGTTATTGCTCTTGAGAAGAAATCCCTGTTGAGTTTCACTGATCCTATGTGAGATTACAGTCAGGATATCAGCTGTAGATCTTGCCAAACAGAAACAATATTGGTCTAGAACATTCGACGAACATTTATAATCCTCTATAAAAATGTAAAATAAAAATTTATAGAATGATGAAGAAATCATCAAGAAATATCAAAACTAAATTATTTTATTATAACTTGCATGGCAAAATGTAATTAATTTTAAAAAAACGTTATAAACTAAAAATCTGGTGCTTAATCAGTTGCATCCGGGAAAATTTCTTTTTTTTTTTAATATATTGGGGATGCATTCCTACTACCAAGAATAATGAACTATCTCATAACATCACTTCCGTCCATGACGTCACTTCCAGGTACAAGAGGCGTTTTACCAGAGAGTTGGTGACAGACACGTGAAGTGGATGGTCGTTCACTACTAGTCCTGCCATGAGCAAAGACATTGTTCAATTCACATGTTTATGTATTTTGTTAATACATATTTAATTGTTACTATGTCTTTCTCGTCATTTATTCAACCACTAACACTACAACAAAATAATTAATCTCCCACCATTTTTATTTTTATTTTACTTTCTTAATTTTATGAATCTAAATCTATTTTTCATTTAATGCAATCATTCAGTTATTTAAAATAAGAATAGCAAACTAGCAACGTTACCTGTGATTGAATGAAGAATAACAAATGTTCCATATTCCCATATTTTATATCAAGTATTATGGTTCAATTGTGCTCTAAACAGAAAATTCATTTCAAATGTGCCTCTGTCATATCAAAGAATCTACGGTTGATTTTATATGCCGGGCCTTTCTGTCCATGTGGTAATAGATCTTTTCATCTTGTGATGTTAGGCTGTGTAAAGTGTTAACTTTAGTTAAAATCGCCTGTTCCATCAAATTATTTTAATTATTGATACTTATCAAATACATTCCCATATACATTTTAATACACTGCCAAGCACATAAAATATATTTAATTATACCCAACATTTGTTAGGGTCGCATTCTAATAATTTCATTGGATGTGATACTGAAATTACAATTTTGATGGATGATAGTTGAAAGAAGATCCTTTTAGGAAATCATTTGTTTGTTTGTTTGTTTTGCACTTTTTTAAATAATCTATGAAGAATTGATAAGCATATTAATCCGTTTTTTAATTCCATTTAAAATAGTGAAATTTCAATGTGATATTACTTTTTTGATAGAAAAAAATGATGCAACTAGGACATTATCACATATACGTAGGATTAGTTGATTTCAAACAAATAATTTTACATTTTTCAAGAAAAAAAAGTTCTATTTTAATAGATAAAACGTTTTAATGTATTTGTTTTAATTTTCATATTTTGTAGAATACATTTAAAGTGAAGGCCTATTTTCCAGAAGGTTCTTGGTACGACTTTTATACAGGAACCAAAATTGGTTCCACTGGACTTTATATGATCCTCGATGCTCCATGGGACAAGATTAATTTGCATGTACGTGGTGGAACAATCCTTCCAATTATCGAACCCGACGTAACAACTACGATTTCGTATGTTTATCTTTTCTTATTTTCTACATTTACATTAATAAAAATTAATTTAAATTCAGTCCAACTTCGAAATTAATCAATTTTTTTTTTTAAAAAGCAGTCACACTTATTTCATTTTAAGAGATGAAAATCTTTTATTTGATTTCCTAAATATAATGTGTATATCTTTTAAAACTATACACATAAACTGTTTAACAGCATTTATGTCCATTAGTAGTGGGTTGGATTTATAGGTGTGCATCATTTGCATATGATATGTGATGCCACACTTTTATGAACCTAAAAAGTTGTATACCCTTTGTTCCAATGTTTCTCTTGGTCCTTTTTTTACAAGCGATGATTATTTAAATTAATTTTCTTTTGCTTAGTTTCTCTCTTTCTCTTTCTGTCATCCATCATCTTTGTTTTTTCCTGCTCTTCATTTTTCCACGTTTCCTCCACTTCTACATTTTCAAGTTTCATTCTGGTTCTAAATTTCTCTTCATAAGCCTTTGATATGTGCTGACCATTTTTCTTGGATGTTGTTGTGTTATGCTCTTTTGTGTAATTGGAACTTTTTCTATCTTTTCTTTTAATGTTTAGCATTTCTTTTTTGTCAAAAATAACATAATAGGATTTGTCTTTCATTAATGTGGAAGGATTTTGTTTACTTCCTGCATGTGGAATTGTTTCATAATTTAGGAACAATTGTTGTAAGTTGCTTCTGTTGTTTCATTAAATGGGATGAACCCTTTAATCCCATTTCAATTTGCAGCATTCTCTCCACAATCCCATTGAATTGTGGATAAGATGGTATCTTGTATGAACATCATTTTTCATCACAAAATTATGGTATCTTGTCTGTGATGATCGTTTTGGTTACTTCGATTCTGAGAATATTGTTCTCATTATGGCATCTTTTTTCTGTCTATTATCATCGATATGTACTTGATTTATGTGGTTATTTATTCTTTGGGTCACAATGAATTTTGCTTCACTCCTAAACTAATGAATTGGTCATTATGAATTCTAGCACAGTGAGCAGCATGAGCACCTTATTTTTTTTAAAGGAATCATCCCTAAAATCACTTTAAAAAAAAATGCTCAATGTCTTTATGCAAAACATTAGAGTCCATTTTCGTAAACTTATTAGTGATTACCTTGAATTCATCATGGCTTTCAATTTTGACTTCATTCTCTGGTGCTACCAGATCAGGCTGTCTATTGGCTTCCTGAGACGAAATGCACCTACATCGATTTTCTGTTTTTGTTTTCTATTCTCTTTTGTAAAACTTAATTATGTTCTGCAAAAACAAAAACAACAGTCCCCTTCCCCTTCCCCTCTTTTTCCTTCCCTACTTCCCAACCCTGTCAGTGGGGCATTAGAATACACTATCTGTCCCCCTGCAGAGAGTAAAAGCCTCTCAATGGGGCCACTTGTTGGCCGTGGGTTTCCTCCTTAACATGCCCCAATATTGGACTTCGAGGTGGGTGGGAGCATAAACAATGAATTTTAAAATATACAGATATGGCCAAGTATAAAAATTCCAAGCACTTACACGTTGACTCGGATAGTTCAGATAATGAACTACACCAAACATTCTCAAGATTTATTGTATTGGAATCCACCGAAGAAACCAATATAACGGACTTATCACTGTTTAATATATTGTACCACTAAAATATATTGTACCACTAACCCTTGCTTGATATAAATGTTCTTCTTATTCTCACCAAGTCGTCGTGTTCCTACTTTCACCCTTTCCGGCTCCACTACAGTAATCTTTCAAATATTTTACTTTTGTGTGATATTATTATTATTGATGCCTTCTATTAATCCATCCTGTTATAACTCCAGTATTTTGATGCAATCTTTAGTATTATATATTTAGTATTATAAAGGGTTTTTTTTTTTAAGGCAGCAAACTTTAAATTGAAATAAATCACAGAAAATATTTTTATCATACAAATATGTGGTTTATTCCAAAGATTAATTTTTAGCATTTATAATTTAAATACAATTTATAATTTAAATGCAATTTATAATAAAAATGCAATTTATAATTTAAATACAATTTATAATTTAAATACAATTTATAATTTAAATACAATTTATAATTTAAATGCAATTTATAATTTAAATACAATTTATAATAAAAATACAATTTATAATAAAAATACAATTTATAATTTAAATACAATTTATAATTTAAATACAATTTATAATTTAAATACAATTTATAATTTAAATACAATTTATAATTTAAATACAATTTATAATTTAAATACAATTTATAATTTAAATACAATTTATAATTTAAATACAATTTATAATTTTAATGCAATTTATAATTTAAATGCAATTCATAATTTAAATACAATTTATAATTTAAATGCAATTTATAATTTAAATGCAATTTATAATTTAAATACAATTTATAATTTAAATACAATGTATAATAAAAATACAATTTATAATTTAAATGCAATTTATAATTTAAATGCAATTTATAATTTAAATAAAATTTCTGTGACTTCTGCATATATGGCATAATCTAGAGTTTCAATTTTCACAAATTCTACAAAATTGAAATAGGTTGAATTTTAGCAATAATGCATTGTTATTTTCCAAGTGGTCCATTGTGTCTGGTTTTTCAACATGGACATACATAATCATATTATTCTTGTATCTGAAGGTTTCCAGGTTTGCACGCCACTGCTTTTCTGCAACAGGCACATACTAACCATAGGCACTTATTGTTATGCCTCTCCACTCCATTACCTTGTAGTAATTCAGGCCTAATTATGAAAAACATCTCCTACAGTAAAAATCAATATGAAACACAAACAAAAAGAAGTAAATAATGTAATAACAGCAGCCACAACACAATATGGGTTAGCAAAAGTTGTCTCAACCGGGTCAAATGAATCAACCATCATTGTCCAAGACTAAAAAAGTAAAATTTTATCCGTTTTGCATGAACTTAAGCAAATCTAACTATTTATTGTTTCCTTGTATGTATCTATTTTAAATTCTTTACATTTCCAGACATATAATACCGATAATTTTCTACACTTAAAATAGAATTGCAAACAACAGAATAGTCTATTCACCTCACTTAAATAATAATAAATTATAGCTATAGTAAGAGAAGAACTGCTTGAATAAAAAACTATGATAATTTATTTAGAAGACCGTAGAACTTTAAGTATTGTGGGGTATATGGTTAGAAAAGAAGAAAAAAAACGTACCGGGCGTATCTGCATCGCTCTTTGGGAAAGAAGGAAAAGATGGCTAGCTCATTTATATACACGAAGGGCATCTTGGGAAGGCAGAGCATGATGGGAGAAGCTATTTTTTTCCTGTCTCTTCCTTTTTTTTTTCTAGATAGGAGGATATAAAAGCAGGGAAAAATTCCGGGGGGGGGGGAGAAAGAAAAGAGTCGTGAACATCTTCTCTTGAAAAGAATTTCGCATTGTTGACGTTCAGATTATGCGGTGTGACATTGGTGGCGAGAGGCCAGGTGTGGTCGATTGGAAAAGAAGAGGGCAGAAACGTGCTGTTGTCAAGAGAGTGACTCACTCCTTCCCGAACCCCAGAACCGAATCCTGATTGTAACCCTGGAAGCTATTTTGGCGAATCAAGCAGGTTAACATGGCTGACTGGAGACTCTCAACTCAGATGTTAAGACCCTTCACTGGGGAGAGTGATCAAATTAAATGGCTGGAAAAGTGGCAAGGTTGCCAAATATCGAAGACGTGGTCACTCTGCGGCCGCTCTACTTAGAGGGTGAAGCCCTCACTATTTACCAGCAGATACGTGATGAAGATAAGGGAAACCTTGCCTCAGTGGAGCAAAGACTGAAATTGGCTTTCGCCGAGAGTCCATTTGAAGCACTCGGCAAGTTTGCAAGTTTGAGGTGGACCGGCGAGTCTGTTGACATCTTTGCTGCGGAGATCAGGAGACTGGCAGGATTGGCTGGTTACTTGGGGAGGAGTCTGGAGATGACGGTAAAGCTATACCTAGTGAATGGCTTCCAAGAAGAAATCTCTGCGAACATGCAGAGAATCACTAAGATCAATACAATGGAAGTGGACGATCTCTTGGTCCACGCCAGAGTCCTAGTCAAGAATGTCAAGGGCCCAATCGTGGCTGCAGCTGTGAGTGGAAATAAGTTCATGAGGCCCCACTTGAATGACGAGAGACAGGCAGCGAGGCGACGGGGGGGGGGAGACCTGCCATCAAGTGCTTCCGATGCCAGGTTCCCCACCTGCTCAAGGACTGCAAAGAGCCGAGACCAGGGGTCACCTGCTACCGATGTGGACGAGTGGGGCACATTAGCCGCTATTACGTTGCTGCACGGGACCAGGGAAACAAGAGAAGGGGAGCCATTGCGCCAGTGGTTCCCCCTTCTATGTGGAAATGGCGCACAACAAAACGTTGCCTCAATTATCGGTAGTAGTCAGTGGGAAGAGAGCCATGGCCCTTGTTGACTCAGGCTGCACCACGACATTGGTAACGAAGAATGTCACTAGATCATGGAGCGGAGCCAAGAGTATTTAGACTGTGGATGGCAGGGAGGTGAAATGCCTAGGAGAGACAACAGCGGAAGTACTGGTGCAAGGTGTGCCTATTGGACTACGAGCCCTGGTGTTGGATCGTCTGGTTGGTGATGTTGATGTGGTTTTAGGTGTGCGATCAACCGACTGGGGGGGGGCTACGTTGAGAGGGGGCCAAGTAACTTTCGGATGCCTCGGCGCAGTAGGAATGGCAGGAGTGGAAGGTGATAGAAATATCAGAACACAAAAACCGAAGGCTTGCTGCATCAAGGACGAGGATTTCCTGGCAAGGTTCGATGGTGAGAGGTGGACGGTTGAATGGAAATGGATCTTTGGGCCTCCAGAACTACGAAACAAAGTAAGCTGCTATGAGAAAATACTGTGAGGAGAAATAAGAAAAGGATTCGAGGAAGAAGTAGAGAAGTGGATAGAAGAGGGAATTCTGAAACCATGGACAGGGGAAGAAAAATTACTGGTGGTTGTTCAACCCACAAAGAATAAAGTTAGACTGGTACTGGATTTCAGAGAATTAAACAGATACGTAGCCTGCCACACTGGATAGGGGATTGATGTATGCAAAGAGGTTATGAGGAAATGAAGGAGGATGGAGCGAGCCACTAAGATTGTCGACCTGAAGTCGGCTTATCTCCAGATCCATGTAGATGAAAAACTCTGGAAACATCAATTGGTCCGATACAAGGGAAAGTTGTATTGCCTGATGAGGTTAGGCTTTGGGCTGAGCTCAGCCCCCAAAATTATACTGCCGTGCTGAAGACGGTGCTGAGTAAAGACTGTATAGTGGACAAGGCCACTAGTTTGTATATTGACGATATTCTCATGGAGGAAGCAGAGGTGACAGCGGAGAAAGTGAGAGGCCATGTCGTGAAGTATGGGTTGACTGCAAAACCGGCGGAGTCCCTGAATGGAGGAGCGGTTTTGAGGTTGAAAATATGCCGAGATGGCAAAGGAAGCCTTCTCTTTAGACGAGGGAATGCAATACCCGAAATCAGAACCGACCTGACAAAACGAGAACTCTTCTTAGTCTGTGGGAGACTGGTGGGACACTATCCAATCGCCGGCTGGCTCAGGATAGCATTCAGTTTTATTAAACGACAAACGGGCACTGATGGCTGGGAGGGCCGTGTGACGAAGGAGGTCACGAACATGCTACAAGAAATCATCGCGAGAGTGACGAAAGAAGACCCAGTAAAGGGGGAATGATACGTCAGCGGTGGAGACGCGGGTGTGATTTGGTGTGATGCCAGCAGTCTGGCATTGGGCGTCGTATTAGATATGGGAGGTGTAACTGTGGAAGATGCGGCATGGCTAAGAAAGAAAAACGACTAATCCCATATCAACGTAGCCGAACTGGAGGCCGCTATGAAAGGAATCAATCTGGCCCCGAAGTGGGGATTGAAAACAATTTAAATCAAATCCAATTCGGCAACTGTAGTTTCATGGCTTAGGTTGGCAGTGACTGGCGATAAGAGAGTTCGGATCAGAGGTGCTGCAGAAATGCTGATCAAGCGCAGGCTTTGAGCACTTGCAGATTTGATAGCGGAATTCCAGTTGAAGATATCTGTAGTGCTGATTCCGTCAGAAAAGAACAAGGCGGATTCGATGACACGGGTAAAGAAGGCCTAGTTGCAAGAGAGAAAGGAGGTTTCCTCAGTATGCTGTGCAGGGGAGGAAGTTAAAAAGTTACATGAAATGCACCACTTTGGTCAAGAACGGACGTTATTCCTGGCAAGAGAGGTTTACCCAGAAACCACCGAGAAGGAGGTCAGGGAGGTAGTGGAGCACTGTCAGGGATGCCAATCGATAGACCTCGGACCATCCAGACATGAAGCAGGAGAGTTACACATTGTTGAGGACTGGAAGCGATTGGCCATTGATGTGACTCATTATCACCATAAGCTGTATCTGTCAATGGTCGACTGTAGACCAGGGAAGTTTGCCATATGAAGAGAGATCAGGGCAGAAGCTGCATGGGCGATCAGAGGGGTCATCGAAGAAATATTTTTGGAGAGAGGGCTGGTTGAGGAACTGTTAATGGATAATGGCCCCTGCTTTCCGATCAGAAGCCTTTAAAGAGGTGTGTGATAGGTGGGGAGTAAGGCAATTTTTTAGGGCAGCGTATCGGCCGAGTGGCAATGGGATAGTGGAGAGGAATCATCGCACCATCAAGGCTGCTGCGGAAAAAAGCAACATTTCACCCATGGAGGCGGTGTTTTGGTACAACATCTCACCAAAAACCAGACAAGATGAGAAAACTGTGCCTCATAGAGCCATCTTTGCATATAAGTGGCGGTATCCGTGCAACAAAATGGTAGGAATTGAGGGTGAAGAAGCTACCATTAAAGTGGGCGAGGTGGTGTGGGTGAAGCCCCCAATGCAAAATGTACCACTCACTGGGGGAGGGGGGGTCGTAACAGGAACACAGTCGAAGAACAACGTGATGGTGAATGGCGTTCCCTGGCATATCCTAGATCTGTGTCATGTAACCCTGCCGATGTGCAGTGATGGCAGTGAAGAGGAGAAAGTCGAGATCCAATAAGAAGCTAACGATGCATCTCAATTCGACTTAGCCCCACATTGTGGTTCTTTACAACCGGACGAGAATGTCTGTAGTGAACCTGAAAACGTCAACCCCCAAGAAGTTGTCCCCCAGAGGCCTCAATGTGAAAGGAGGAGGCCTGCTTGGATGAATGATTATGAAGTGTCTTATTGATCTCAAAGATCAGGGGGGGGGGGCGTGGTATATGGTTAGAAAAGAGGAAAAAAAAAACGTACCGGGTGTATCTGCATCGCTCTTTGGGAAAGAAGGAAAGGATGGCTAGCTCATTTATATACACGAAGGGCATCTTGGGTAGGCAGAGCATGATGGAAGAAGCTATTTTTTTTCCTGTCTCTTCCTTTTTTTTTTCTAGATAGGAGGATATAAAAGCAGGGGAAAATTCCGGGGGGGGGGGTGCAGAACGAAAAGAGTCGTGGACATCTTCTCTTGAAAAGAATTTTGTATTGTTAACATTCAGATTGTGTGGTGTGACATTAATGGCAAGAGGCCAGGTGTGGTCGATTGGAAAAGAAGAGGGCAGAAACGTACTGTTGTCAAGAGAGTGACTCACTCCTTCCCGAACCCCAGAACCGAATCCTAATTGTAACCCTAGAAGTATGATACTTATTATCTTACAAACCATGCAAGTGTGCTGATTAGCCTGGTCTGAAACCCCAATGCACAACTTACCTTTTCCAGTGTGATTGTTCTATAGAACTTGTAAATTTACTAAGTAACCCATCTGGGAGTGAAGACTAAAAAATTTTTTGGGGGGGTTTTTTTTGGGTTTTTTTTTTTTTTTTTTTTTTTTAAGGCATTGAAGCAGGGGGGGGGGGCCTCTCCCGGGTCACTATTGACAACCAACATAGAGGTGATGACCTTAACGGATTTATCAGTTTTGCAAACCTATCAAAAAGCCCGGTTCAGTCGCAATATGTGAGATTCACTTGAGTCCGCCTGTGTCTAGCCTTTATCCTTGACTAGGTCACGGAGCACCAACTCTCCTTTTTATATTTCTTCCACAAGAATTGATTTGTTTGTATGCTACTTATATTCACTTGATTGGCTTAGATTATTTTAAAAACTGTTGCTTAATGCACTTAAATCTAATTTTTCCATCTTTATCCCCTAAGATACATAATCAAATAAAATAAAAGTTTTCATAAATATCAAAGACCCCTTGGTGCTGACAAGCTGAAAAGAAATGGAAACTTAACTTGAAAGTCATGCGTAATCGCAACTTTTGTGGTAAACAAACCTCTTTTAATTACCAATGTAAATTGCTTAGGATATAAAATAAAAAGTTATCGCTTATTCACCAAACCTGTTTTCCTGCTCTTATTTACTTCTACTGCTTCCCCCTCTTTTTGGAAATCATAATTTATCATTCTATGACTAAGTGTAATGTTTAAATATAAGACCTAAACTGACCACATGTATATTGTTACTGATGTATGTTACTAAAATAACTGGCGCAAATGTTATTTTTAAATGTCTGCTTTAAAGGGATAATACTTTTCCTCCAAGACAAGCCTATGTCTGTTTTGCATGAAAACATTAAAAACCCTTATACTCCAAAAATCTCCCCAAATCCCTGTATATCTATATTGTATATTAATGCTGTATTCTTGTAAGTATATCATCTCTCCTGTTCCAAGTGGGTGGAATAGCAATTGCTCTTCTCCCCAAGATGATGTAAAATCACATACTTTGAACGTACAATAGGAGGCTGACCTCTTTAAAAATTGATAAATACTAAACATCTATAGAATTCTATTGCTAAGGCATGCATTAGCTTAACCTATATTTATACTCGATAGAATATCTATAAAATAGATACCTATTAGCCACAGTTTGTGCCTAGACTATAAGTGGTCTATATTAACTAGCAAACTTTCTTTCACTTAGATGGGAAACATACTGGTGATTATCTTTACATGAAAACACCTAAGCACATTTCGAAACACACCCCAACCCTTTACTATGATTTTCTAATTAATCTAAAAACCATATTTGATCTTTCTTTCTTTTTTTTTTCTTTTTCCCTAGTAGATATTAACCTCAAATCTACACTTCATACTCATACATACCTCCGTTCAAAACGTAATCACATCTTCCAATCTAAATCCTATTCTGAGGAGTGTAACTTCAAACTAAATGCTAATTCTTTGATATTAACTCTATTAATCCTAAATACCTGGCTTTGAAACCAGGCGTGGAGATAATCCTCTCGGTGCTGATGGGTCCATAGATCTGATCAGATCATCCATCTAGAAGAAGGAAAACTCTGATTTGCTGTTTCCGAATGACAGTACAGGAGCCCTAACTCTTTGGTAGTACTTAGAGTGGCTGCTCTATCATCAGTTGTATAATATTGGGTTGCTTGTAGTGCCATGTCGTGCATGGAAAGGAACCCTGCACTCATCTTTGGTGGGCATTCCTGTGGATGAAGAGCTGGCTGATGGTCTACTCGTGTTGCATGATGGTGGCTATGCACATCCGTTTTGCCTAGCACCTCACCCTAGATCTAAAACTATGAAATAAAATGAAATGACAGCTCAATCGAAAAAAACGTTCAAACCAGACACACACTGAAAACATTTGCCTCCTCCCTTGATACTTGCATTTACAAATATCCGAGGACTTAAAACTAACTTAGATGATGTAGATTCATTTCTCCTAGCAAACTCCCTGGGTGTCTTAGCACTAAGTGAAACTAACCTGCACTCCTCCATCCCATCTAACATATTTAACATGTCTGGTTATCTTCCACTTTGTCGTAAGGACTCTGACAGACACATGCATGGACTTGGAGTCTGTATTTGTAACACCTTCCCATGTCTAGAGAATCTAAACTAGAATCAGGTGACCAGGCCTTCATGTGCTTTAAACTAACTTTACAACATAGCGTTAGCTACCTGTGTTTTCTTTATCACTCTCCATCAACCCAAGACTGTACTATAATCAATCATGTCTCTGACAGCATAGGCGTAGCACTCTCCCTTGACGTCCAAATACATGTATTTGGTAACTTTAACGCCCACCGCAGAAATTGGCTTCTCTGACTAAAGTGAGACAGCAAGCATCATCCATAACTTTGCTATATTAACATTATAATATTATATATTTGCTATATTAACATTATAATATTATATATTTGCTATATTAACACAGACAGTAAGATTCTCGACCCGTCTCGCAGATCACCAGGACCAGCAAGCCTCACTTTTGGATCTATTTTTGACAACTGTTCTTGAGGACAAATGCTCATTGCCCACTTGGGAATGCTGATCATGCTGTGATAATGATAGACATTACTCTAAACTCTCGACTTCAAGTTGAAGAGCCACTGCTCAAAACAACAAGGTACAATAATAAGGCTGACTGGGATGTCATTGGAGATCATATCAGAGACGTGCAGTGGAGAAATATCTTTTCTCTTCTAGCAGAACAGTGCGCAAATGAGACCACTGAATGGTTCAAAGCAGTAATTGAAGCATACGTTCCTACACGGAAGTTCTATAGTAAACCCCACCCTCCCCAATGCTTTACTTCTACATGCGCAGCTGCCATTGCTCAGAGGCAACATGAATAGATTTATCCAGCATAAGTCCTGTACAAACAGACAAAAGTATATAGAAGTTAGAAATAATTGTAAAAAAGAAGTAGCAACAGCGAAGAGTGAATATATTATATAATATATTGATAATATATTACATATTGAAACCACCAGGAAATGCATTGAAGCACAGAAATTAGGAACTCGTGATTTCTTGAAAATCTACAATAGTGTAGTAAATAATGGGCAATCAACAATACCCTCACTAACCAACAATCATGAGGTTGTTTGCACAGCAACTGAGAAAGCTAACATGCTTGCTTATCAGTTTGCATCAAACTCTACCTTGGACTCAGCAAGCCATTCCCTCCCTGATTTTTCTCTTTGGACAGAAACCATGCTAGATGATCTGAAAATCACACATTCTCAAGTATATGATATTATAAAAAAAACCTAGACACCTCAAAAGCATGCTCCACTGAGATTGCTCTAGTGCTCTCTAAACTCTTTAAAAAATGCCTTAACGAATCTTGTTTTCCTGGCTACTGGAAAACTGCTTCTGTGGTACCAGTTTACAAAAACTCTGGTGAAAGAACTGACCTGTTAAATTATTGCCCAATTAGCCTCCTCCCTCTTTTCAACCAAAATATTTGAGTCCTTAATTAATCAAGCTCTAATCCACCACCTTACAGCTGCTAAACTTCTGTCTGACCACCAATATGGATTTAGGCAAGCCCGTTCTACTGCAGATATTCTAACTGTAATCTCTGAATGATTATACCAAGTACTGGATAAAACAGGAGAGGGAAGGGCTGTAGTCCTAGATATATCTAAGGCTTTTGACCGAGTATGGCATGATGGTCTTCTCATGAAAATAAAATCCTATGGTATTACTGGACGAATGCTTAGCGTAATTAGATCCTTTTTAAATGAGAGAAGAATCCAGGTTGTTCTTGATGGGCATATGCCCAAAAAATTTTATATAAATGCGGATCGATCCTTGGACCTTTAATATTTCTGATATTCATAAATGACCTATCTGATGAAATTGTCTCTGAAATGGGTATATTTGCCGACGACATCGCGCTCTATAGCAGTCACGTGGGGAAAACTAACGAGCACATCTCTAAGGTAATGGCTGAAACCCTAAAGAAAGTTCTTCAGTCTGTAGTGGAATGGGGTCAAAAATGGATGATAATGTTCAACGTTGCCAAGACATAGCTTGTTTCCTTTAATAATTACATGAAACTTTACCAACCACCAATGGCTATGGCTAGCGATACATTACCTGAAAGCACTTCATTCAAGCTCCTTGGCTTAATGTTCACAGGAAACATGAGTTGGAATAGATACATCGAGATCATTGCCAAGGCTGCTGCAAAGAAGGTTGGCTCTCTATACTGTGCTAGAAAGTTACTTATACCTGAAAGTATCCTGTACCTCTACAAAGCCACCATTCACCCATGTATGGAGTACTGCTGTCATATTTGGGCTGGTGCATCTGCTACTAGTCTTTCGCTCCTTGACAGGGTCCAAAAGAAAGTCGCCAACCTAATAGGTCCTGAACTGTCATCTAAGCTTCAGCCCCTGTCCCATCGACAAAATGTTACATCCCTCTGCCTGTTTTACAAGTATTTCAATCGTGGATGGTTTGATGAACTACAAGCCCTTGTACCCCCTCAACGAAAATACTTCCGACAAACCCGACAAGCAGCAAAGTTGAGATCCCTAGATGTAAGAAAGCCTTTTACTCTAATAACTTCTTCTCCAGAACTGCAGGAATTTGAAATTCTGCTTCCCTAACTGTACTGACATGCAAAAGTTCAAGTGCAATGTGAACAGACATCTTGCTGCTAAACTCCCTACATAGTACCCCTGCAACTTAGGTCCCTGATAGTAGCCCCCCTACATCAAAGTGTCAATGTGCCTTGTTTTGGGTGAAAATGTAATAACAAAAAAAGAAACAACAAAGAAAAAAGGCCAGATCAATAAAAAAAAAAAAAAAAAAAAAAAAAAAGCTATTAATAACAACGTTTTCATAATGAGAAATCAGAAACGCCCCTATTCCCATTCTCTGGTATATATTCAGCAATTGACCTAACTTCTGTCAACATTTTTTTTTTTTTTACTTCACCTGGAAATATATAAGAATATACGTAAAAACGACCATTTCTCAATAGTGATTGAATTTAAGTGGTAGATATGAAATAAAGCAGCTGAGAGAAATTCGGATTCCGACACCACAAACATCAATTTAATCAATTCATAAAAAGAATAGCAAAAAAATGGCAAAATGTAGAAATACTAATTAAGAAGAAATGTCATTTACAAACTCAGTTCACAGAACCAAATCTAATATCCTTTGAATTTCACTTGTATGGAAAACTATTAACGAAATCAAAAGAAATTCCTGGCAAATGAAACACTTCTATCAACCTAAAACTGTCCCTCAAAAAACTCCTCTGCAAACAACACAATAACAGAAAAGGCTTTTTGCAAATCAACCAATGAAAACTCTAGAAATTCTAATCAGACTGACACAAACGTTAAAATTAAACAAAAAGCAGAGAAGGAAAAATTAGACCCCACTTGAAATAATTCAAAAGATATTCTCTACAGAACTAACGTGATTAAAATCCTGACTAAAATTAGTATTAATTGATGACCAGACAAAGGAACAATAGGACAATTGGAATCTTGGGAAGGGGTGACACAAAAATAAGCAATTATGAAATTGGATAAAATCATAAATGACAAATATTGTATTGGAAATTGAGGACAAAAATCTAATGTAATATAATGTAAATACATGAAATAAAAACTTGGAAGAAACAATAAAAATTGGAGAAAGATAGACAAGAACTTTAGTAGGAGAGGCATACCGGGGTGGGGTACGTTTTTACATCTGATTGAGAACCATTTTTGTGGAACATCTTGTTAAATACATATCAAATGTGACATCAACAAAAGCATGCATTTCTTTTTTATTATTTAGTAAAAATCTGTTATTTATTATTGAATAGCTGGCAAAGAAAATGATGAAAGGCAAAAGAAAATATGAATAAGGTTGTCCTGCTTACATCCTAATTGATTTTATAATTCAGAACAATTTAAACCTTATTTAATAGTCCGACACTACTTCAAAGATATCAGTTGATAGGGAAGGAAATACAATATAGTCTAGATCTAATTCCTGATAAGCATTAACTAATCTAAAACTCATAATCAATAGCTCTTTCCACAAAAAATTGCAACAACTCAGTAACAAGAATATATTCAATACATTTTGCAAATCAAAACATCCTAAAGAGGCACAAATAATACCACAACCTTGAAACGTAAAATAATCTCAAACTAGTTGAAATGTAAAACTCATTTAGATATAAATTGCAATCATTATAATTTCCTCAAATTTCTACTGATTGACCATCATGGATCAGGATTATATTATTTTCAGATTTCAAATGATTAGCAATCCAAAATAATGGTTATAATTTATTCAGATTTCTACCAGGTGGCCATCTTCAATTTTTATGCATAGAACGTAATGTTCTCATCACATTTGTTGTTGCCAACTGACAATTTGTCCTCAACTGTTTTATGGATTGCAATTTTGAACAAAAAATTTAACTTTTCACTTTTTAAAATGTTGTTGAAAGTGGAAACTTGCATGAGAAAATAATTATAATAGAAAAGAAGGAAATATGTCTTTTGAGCAATACAGCTTTTCTACTTCCACTTTTTCTGTTGCTTTTCTTGGGGTGGGATTCTATACTTGTTTTACTACAATTAAAAAGAAAAAAAAATATAGTAATCAAATTCAATATATGAGTAGTTAGATAAATTAATTTTAACTGAAAGACTCACATTTAATAAAATAATAATTGAATATTTATCCTATTAAAATTTCTTTTGTGACATCAGTTTTATTTTGGTGCATTCTATCTCTTCTCAACAAGAAAGTATAAACTACTTCAAAATTATTTTTCTTTCAGGAGAAAGAAGAAATTTGGTTTGTTTGTTGCTCCAGACATTCACGGTAAATCAAAGGGAGAATTATTCTGGGATGACGGAGAGAGTTTGGGTAAATATTTGAGATGTTTCTTTTTTTTTTTTTTAATAGCAGCCTTGAATAAACTTAGGTTAGTTTGGAAGTGAATTTCTATCTCTGGTCAGGTATTTATTATCCCTCTTTTTCTAAAATACATCCTTATCACTTCCTTCCCTATTTTCGTTGGCCTTCTCATGCCAACTGATCCCACCATTACAACTGATATCTGCTAACCTAAGTACTCTCATCCATTCTTTCAATGTGACTAAACCAACAAAGTCTCCTGTTCCACACATGTCTCCCAATTCTGTTCAGATTTAATCTCCCTCTAAATCGTTACATTTAAACCTAAGAAACACATTACACATTCCTTGTATCATTTTCTCTCCATGCAATAGATATTCTCTATCCTCACTGATAACTTTTCCTTTTGTCAACAATAGTAATGCCCTGCAGGTTCGTAATAGAAGTTCCTGAACTGACTTCAACCACTTTTAATTCTTGCTAGTGTACTAGTACCAGATCCTACATGTACTCCAAGGCAACAAAACTTCTGGAGAACCTCAATAGTCTCACAATCCAAATATATGTTCCCCACATCTGAGTTATCATTTATCTCCGTTGTCGTACACTTCTTGCACACAAATTAGTTATCTCTCAAACAATCTGTTATCTTGTGTAACCAATGTTTACAAATACCACAAAAAAATTGAGTTTCACCCGACTAATTTTTGACAAACTGAGCTCTGCTATATTTTAGCATTCACTGTCTGCTATTTTTGAATGGTGAATAATCCTTATTTTTAATGTTTGAAATTCTTCATTTTCATAACAAATTGGAAAAAGAACCCTTGTAATTTCTTATCCATTTGGTCAGTCTAGTTATTTTATATCCTTGTTTTCCTATCCTTTCTTAACCATTCTTTCTTGAATGGCACTCTTTTGCTTTCCAAGCCCTCTCTCTATCTCTCAGTGTGTATATATATATATATATATATATATATATATACCCCGTGCCAGAATTATATGTAAATCAATATTTTTGTTCTAACTCTGATAGTTTTCGATGAAAATTCGTGAAACTTTGCATGTTATACTGCAATATTAAAGCATGCGCAAATATAAAATTTTAAGCTGATCTGTGCAATAGTGAGCAAACGGCAGCCATTTTGGTGACTTGCAGTTTTTTTTCAGCGTGCCAACTTTATATGCAAGATGGGACGTAAAGGTGCTTTAAGTCAAGCTGAGAAGTCTAAAATTGTTCAAAGGCTCCATAATAAGATTTCCACCTTAGAAATTGCAAATGAAAAAATATTGTACTAACCTTCAACTTTGCAACGGATGTTCTGACAAAAGGAAAATTTGTAAGAAATCATATCTGTCACGTCGAACAATGAGCAAGATCAAGAGAGAAGCTCGCCGTAACCCACTTGAAACTAGCAAACAAGTTTTTGAAAAAGCTAACGTTCCTGATGTGCCCAAATCAACTCGTTGCCATATCCTGAGGACAATTGCAAAATTTGGAATGCGAGAAATCCGCCCTCAATTGAAGGATATCCACAAGAAAAAGAGGATGGAGTGGGCAAGAGATCACACGAAGGTGAATTTTCAAACTGTTTTGTTCATCGATGAGTGTTGAGCGACTCTTGATGGACCCGATGGGTGGAGGGGAAGATGGTACCATAATGAGGGTCTACGTCCCCAAAGGATCAGGCGTCAACAAGGAGGTGGTAGTGTGATGTTCTGGGCTGCAATCATTGTCAATGAGCTGGTGGGATCATTCAGAGTTGCAGATGGAGTGAAAATTACTGCCAAACTCTACATTGACTTCATTAAGGAACCCTTGGAAACATGGCACAAGAAGAAGAATTTGGCATTTCGGAAAATGATGGTATTCATGCATGATAATGCACCGTCTCATTCTGCAAGGATAGCGACTGAATGTTTGGAGAGTTTTTGGCAGACATGGGAAAATAATGTGATGGCCAACCTATTCCCCAGATTTAAATCCCATCGAAAATCTGTGGAGCATCTTAAAACAAAATATTTACTCCGGAGAAAGGCAGTACAACTCCAAGGATGACCTTTGGAATGCTATTCTGACTGCTGCCAAAGACATCAGATGAAATCGAAATTTGACATCTTCAATGGACCAAAGGCTTTTTGCTCATGTCAATAAAAACGGCAATTATATAAGATATTTATTATTGTTGTTCTCAATTTACACATTCCAAGAATAATCAATGTTTTGATGATCTTTTAGCACTTCACCACATTTTAGCATTGGTTTACATATAAAGTTGGCATGCTGAAAAAAATGCAAAACACCAAAATGGCTGCCAATAGTTTATTACTGTGCAGATTAGCTTATAATTTTAGATCTGCACTTGTGTTAGTGTGCCATATAATGTGCTATTGGAGTTAGAAGAAAAATATCGATTTGCATATAATTCTGGCACGGGGTGTATATATATATATATATATATATATATATATATATATATATATATATATATATATATATATATATATATATATATGCTATAAGGTTAAAAATATCCAAAAGTAAAAATAAAATGAATTTCAACAAGGTTGTTGATAATGCTCAATTAAAACATAGTTAAACTGGCAAAATCAACTGTATCTCGGTAGAAACAAAACATTTTTTTTGTTTGCAACAATACCATTGTTAGTACGTGTGGTCAAAAAGTCCCTCTGGTGATATCGTACAAAAGTGTGTCATCAATAAATCACTAATTTTGACGTTGGAGCCAGAATCTCATCAGAGCAGCACATGTAAGCATCACCTGCAACTGAAAATCCTTGTGGCATTCGGGTACACATATACCTACCCATTCAGTAATGAACATGGTGAGGGGCTGGCTTTCAGGAGCGAGTTCAACAGAATCGTAACTGTCAACAGCATCAAATACACTCTCCTTTGTTCTAGGTCGGATCTGAATCTGAGATACAAGTAAGAATAGTGGTGTAAGTTTCATGAAGAGTTTATGAGTTGAACTTTTGAAAATCAATGGTGCAACGTGGGCTTCCATCACAACCATAGAACTGCACCACGTGACTGGCATTCCAATTGGCACAGGGGTTATGTTATCATGTTCAGCATCCCAATCCAAATTTGCCTTCACTTTCGCTTTCCAATGGTGTGGTACTGGGTATGAGGTATGTTGTGCATATGAGACTGCGTCTGGCTGAATAGCTGAAAGCACTATTCGCGAACTGTTAGAGAATGAATTTCTCAAGTTTACCCACATTTTCAGGAATTGGTGCAAATGGTAGGTATGCTGGTTTGTCTAATGGTGGGAGACAAGCTAGCCGGACTGCTTGAGCAACAGGAGGTGAATGCATTGAATGAGGATAACTACTTGGCAGGATGTTAACTCTTAAGCGTCTTTCCCTGCTAAAGTAGAGGCGATCAACTTTGTCACAGAAGAAGAGAGGCTGAATAGTGAGATGACCCTCACCATTGAACTCGGTATTGATCCAACCTTTGTATGTGAGAGTGGACCCACCGACTGTTAATACCTTTTTTAAGCAAGGGAGCATCAGGTTCATTCAGTCCTAACTGCCTCAGCAGATATTTGCTCCACTATCAGGAAAATGTCCAAGACATTTGCTGCCCCATCTTTATATGTAGCTTAACTGATGCTTCGATTTCGCAGATGACAGACATAGATCAGTCGTTTTGTTAAGCTGCAAGTGGGCTCTCAGACTATTGCTCTCAGGCATTTGTGTAAGTTTGCATTTGCAGATGTTCCTGGAGTGGTTTGGCCTTTGGCATGCAAAGCAGGTTTGGCCCCAAGCAGAACAATGAGAATGGCAACCCAACAATACCATGAGCAGTGCTACCGTGTGCTAGCATTACTCATGGTATTGTTGGCCACCTTTGACAGGACTGTTGTGATCAGAAGTGCGGGTGTAGTTGATTTTGACAAAAATTGGAGACAAGTTTAACAGCATTAACATCGGATGAGTGACTGAGCTGAGACTGATCTCTGAGAGCTGCTTCTACATGCTTTATAACGGCTTCAATGGTAGGTAACTGGCCAGCCTTAACTAAAATATATGTTTGGAAGGTAGCATTGTTAATCCCAGGAATGAACTGGTCCTTAGTTGGAGACATCAAAATGGCACCTAGAACAGGCAAATTCACAGTCAACTGCTAATGATCACACATGCACAATGAAATACTTCAATGGTTCATTTTCAGCCTGGATGAGATATCTAAAGTTCATATGATGGACTGCAGGGTTAATACTAACAATAACAAGAAACTCTTATCTTCTGGCATTGTAAAAAATGATGCATATGAACTGATGACACTGTTTTGGAGAGATTCTTCGCAACAATTATACAGAAAGTTCTAAACTTGTGTTGGATGTTCATAATGTTCGATTAATGACAAACTTTCAGAATTGTGGATGTCATGTTTGATATGACAGAAGGGAGTTTGATGGAGGCTAAAGGAGGTTTGAAAAACGAAGTGTGGCAAAGTTTATTACTTCCTCAAAAAGTTCTTTGGTGATTGATGGATAAAAGTTTTCTATGTCAAATTGTATGAAAGAGCGTTTTTCCTTTTTTTTTTTTTTTATATTTGAGAACCAACTGATTGTTTCAGCTGTGTTGACCTATAGATTCAGTTTATAAGTAGTTTTGATTTGCATTTTAATTCTTTCTACTTATTTTCTTACTTATTTTACCAATTTCTGGTCTGGTGGGGTTTATGAACCTAGTAGATGAGTTATTCACAAAGTCAGATTTGTGATCCTTAAGAAGTATATATGCTTCTTTTTTGTGCAGTCTATTGCTAATTTCAAGTTTGTCAGATATAAATTTGTTATATGGATGTATTTCATTAATTATATCCAAGTTTATTTTTTATAGTTTTTTGTAATATTTTGTTTGAGCAATTTATTATATTTTTATTTTATGAGTTTGTAGAAATTTTGTTTTTATCTGCCTTCATGAATATGAATTTTAAGTTGTTTTGAAGTGATTCTTATATATATATTCCTAACAAGTTAAATTGATTATCATTTTATTTTTCTATTTATTTAAAGATTCCATAAAATCTGAGAAATATACACATCTCATCTTCACGGGCACAGAAGTAAGTCCAATTTATATACATTTTTTGCTGTTAAACTTTTATAAATTATATTCTCTCAATGAATGTACATTGCAAAATGTTAATTGAGGAAATTTTTCACATAAAATAAATGCTAAAATGTTATTCACTAAAATTAAAACTAAAATTTTAATTCATTTTATTCTTTGAAATTTTTTGTTGTAAATAATGTCTGTTTCTATTTAATTTAATCATTATTTAGAATAAATGCATTAATCGTAATTGTGAAATTTACAGAAGGTAAAAAAATGAATGGCATATTTTGGAGAGGAATAACCCTTTATGAGAAACAAGTTTTCATTTTAATGTTTTTTGATGAAGAGTTTTCCCATAAATAATAGTCAGCATTATAAGGCAAATTCGTAATAATGCATTTATCTTTTCTTCATCAATAGGAAAATTTGATTGAGCTCAAAATATCTGTTTTGGTTTTGTATGGACAAAAAATGTTTTATGAATAATAAGGCTTTTTGTTATTGTTGTTATAAATACTCATAAACAAAATTTATCTGCGTGTGTGTGCATACATTTTGTCAACAAAACTGTGTGTGTGTATATATACATACATTTTATTAACAAAATTTGGTTTTGGGTATTTAAGGTGCTATGATTCTCCCAGATTCTGGGGTGCACAACCACGGCCACCGAGATATAGAAGGCCTGTTAACTGAAAAATGCCTGCAGGCAATGTAGGTAAGATTTGTCGAACTGTTACTGTCGATACTATATGACAGCATTTTTAAAAAGAGCATTTTAAAAAAGAAAAGAAAGGAACCCAATTCGTTTAATAATGAAACTAAATATATATTATCTATGTAATATATATTATCTAAATATATGTTATCTATGTAATATATATTATCTAAATATATGTTATCTATGTAATATATACTAGCAGGGGTTACCCGGCGTTGCTTGGGTGATCGGCCCCCTTCCCACTCCGAGGGGTAACAAAAAAAGTCACCCCTCTGGATTTACATGTTTGGTGCCGGCCTCCCCGCTTCAGGGAAGAGGGTGCCTGGAGGCTTCTCCCCCCCCCCCTCAAAGAAAAAAGTCACCTCCTCCTGGCCTCTTCGCCCCCCCCCACCCTTGGGGGGGACACCGGCTCCCTCCTTTGGGGGGAGAAACTGCCAAGCTCCCCCCTTTTGGGTGAGAAATTGCCAGGCTTCCCCTTTTGGTGGGGGGATGGTGGCGTGGCCTTCGTTATAAAGATGGCCGGCCAGCTGAAAAAATGACGTCATCGCCGAGGTCCCAACAAGCAAGATATGTGGAACTCTTAGACTGTCAATAATGAACAGTAATTTTTATAGACAGCGTTACAAAACTTCAAAATTGGATTGAAATAAAGAACACGATGATTTATACTGAAACTCATCTAATATTAATAATAAAAAAATTTAAAAAAAACACAAGTTGTTTGTTTAAGTATTATAAGCAATTGAATATTTCGTTGTATTATAGATTTTAAAGATTAGAATGCGTTCTTTAATTACTTATAAATTACATTTTAAAAAAGTGAAGGAACACGATTTGATTTGTAGTAAACTTGAAGTTTATTTAATATAATTAAATGAAAATTATGCATGTAAGATTATGAATATTTGAAGCAGAACACAAGCAAAACATTTGATATGAGTTAAGACAATAAACAAATATTAAAATTAAACTATTTTTTTAATCAAAATGAATTTTTTTAAATCAAAATGAATGTTTTTTAATCAAAATGAACAATATTTTTTTAAAATCAAAATGAATATTTTTTTAATCAAAATGAATATTTTTTAATCAAAATGAACCACAATATTTTTAAATACAAATGAACCACAATATTTTTTCAAAATCAAAAACAATATTTTTAATGGGTTTGTATTACTGTACACATAGATTCGAAAGAGTTGCCAAAAACAAATATATAATAAATAAATGTTATCAAAGGCAAGATAAGTTAGTTTTCTACCAAACTGGATATATTTTTCGTATTTTTATTCAATGTAACATGTTTATTCAGCTCGAAAAACATACAGTGTTTACCGATGTATTGGAAAATTCAAGATGGCGTCTGACTCCCTCTTTAACACGGTAAGTTTGAGAAAAGGTGTTATAAATAAAAAACTGAATAAAATACTGTTAAAAACTCGCTCAATATATGTTACCGTAACATAGCTTGACATATATTCGGCGGGTTTTTAATAGTATTTTTTCTAGTTTTTTATTTATAACACCTTTTCCCATACTTACCGTGTTAAAGAGGGAGTGAGGCGCCATCTTGAATTTTCCAATATATCGGTAAACACTGTATGGTTTTCGAGCTGAATAAACATGTTACATTGAATAAAAACACGAAAAATATATCCAGTTTGGTAGAAAAGTAACTTATCTTGCCTTTGATAACATTTATTTGTTATATATTTGTTTTTTGATAACTTTTTCGAATCTATGTGTACATATATATAAAAATAAGTATTTTTAAATTTTATCTTTCTAGCTTTAAAAAAAAGTTTTAAAATTTTATCAGCCGGCATAATTTATTTTTAAATATTGAAAAATTTCAGGAAAATTAATTTTTGCTAGATTTTTAAAACATGTGTGTCAACAGCTTAAAAAAATCGTCTCTTCAAAAGAACATGTATTAAAGAGTATGTGTGCGCGTGTGCTGAGTAGTAGTAGTAGTACTAATAATCTGTCCAGCGTTTGTTTTCGTGTTGTGTGTACGTGTGTGCGGCTAGCGCCAGAATGGCGGACCTGGTGTCGGAGGTTGGATTGTGATTGCTGGTGTAAGTTTCGTAATTTTGTAATTTGTAAATGGCAAGTTAGAAAAAAAATAAACCCTTCCAAAATGAACAATAAATAAGACCATAATATTTTATGGTAAATTTAAGAGCCTATGAACCATAGTTTTTTAGGAGATGTGATTATTGGATTAACCAATCAGAAATCGTCTGTGGCACACACATCTGTTTTTATAGATATATAGATTATCTAAATATATATTATCTATGTAAAATTACGTAATTTTAAAGCAATATACAATCTAATACTGATAAAACTTAATTATGAATTTAGGGAACAAACAATTAAAGAAACATAAAACAAACACTTCTTGGCCTTCAGGACAAGATCACAGTGTAGTATCTGTTCTGATGCTACAATTCACCTTTTCTATCCTCGACCAGTGGAAGAGAAATCCTTCATGACTGAGACAATTTTTATTTTTGTTCCTATCCAGAGTGCCCCTTATTGAGGAGCTGGATTTCCCCCACAAGATTATATATTGAAATATTTAAATAATTTTTACTTTTAATACAGAAATTGCAGTTAAAGTTTTGGTTTTCTGTTCTTCTATGCTCATTTTTCCCCCATGTTTTTCATCAAAATGTGTAGCATATTTTCATCAGTTACATGGTTAGGAATCCTATACTCCGCTTTTTATTTTCATATCAGTGCAGAATACATGAATAGATAAATGAAGTACACATTACTAAAAGACAATCATACTATTATGTGAAGATTGGTTAAAAACTAAGAAAATATAGTAAACATCTACAGGTGGTGGTGAATTAGGGAGGGGACATTATTATGATTATTTCACTCACTAGGAGTTGTCTAACAGGCCATCATCAGTGATCGCTCACTGGCAGTAATCTGTGGTATTCGCTGGAGACTGCGTGACAACAAGTCTCCCCAGATTTCCAGTCTCTACCTCTTGACCACTCGTGCAGATGATTGCACGTTATCGCAACAGCTGTTTGCCATTGATTTCTCGGTGGCATTGGCCATTAGTGTTTCCTGGGGTTTTAGTGACAAAATGCCTTTCCAAGGTACCAGATTTTAACTGCACACTTCCAGTGGAGGTCTGATTAGTGCACTCCCACCTCGGACTTTCCATCCTCCCTGATCCTTCACAACTAGTTGGTGTGGCGCCAGTCGATGTCATCTACAGTTTTTTTTGACACTTCACGGGGAACGTGGACCCTGCGTAAACGTGTTTTAATTTAATGGCTGCTCCCTTAGGTTTTCTTTCACTTTCTTTTTTGTAATCGAGTACGTATTTTATTTTTTGAATTTTTTTTTATTTCTTTAATTAAATTTGATTCATACTTTTATTTCGTGCTTGTTTTTTTTTTATTTAATTTTGTTTTAATTTATTTTTATTATATTATATTTTTCACACTAATATTTTCATATTTTTGTTACATTTATTTTTTCATACATATTCAAATAATGTTTTTGGCCTTTTTTTTTGCCTCAAATAATACCTTGAAAAAAGTTTTCATGATTAAATAAACCAATGAAAACCTTTTGCATATGCGCTTTTTAGGAAGCAACCATTAAATTAAATTAAACCCATTTACGCAGAGTCCGCATTCCCCATGAAGTACCTTTTTTATTGTTGTTGGTGGTGTTGTTGTTGTTGTTGTTGTTATAATAATAATAATAATAATAATGGTGCTTGTGCAGTGTACACACCATGCTATATTTTAGACAGGATTTTCAAGTTAAATTAAATTTTTATGGTATCTTTTTTTTTTCATTAAATTATTAGGTGAAAGTGCATAATAGTTAGAAAGCCCCCTCCTGTTAAGAATGGTTTTCTAAATAACATTATTATTTCAGCACGGTGCGTACAAAATTTATTTATTAGATAAAACACAAGAAATATGTTAACTAAAATGTAATGTAGTCTTTATTTTTAGTTCATATCAAAACTTTAATTAAAACTGATTTGTGAATGAATTTTTAAGATGAATTTGTGTTCGTATTTCCCATTTCAGTCATGTAAATTATTTACAGATAAAATGTTATAAAACAAACAAACACTTTTAAGTTTTAAATAAATTTCAAAGAAATAAATTACGCCCGGTGCTAAAATATTGAATTCACAAATCGTTTTAGTTTAACAAAAAAAAAAAAAAGCAAGAAAAATAAAACAAAAACTGTTGTGAAAAATGCTTCTAACTTTAAAATATTTGAAAAACTCGATGAAAAGTTTTATTATTAAAAGAATGGACTGAAAAATATTCTCATATAAAAATTGTTTGTTTTGCAGTTTAAATAAATAAATAAATAAAATAAAATATTCGACTTCCTTTGATAGATATAAAAATTCAAAAACAATCCACTTACTGTTATGTTTTGTTAGATTAAAATAATCCCAATGTGCAATTATTATAATTGCAATTATATAATTATACAAATGGAGAATTGTTTTTTTCTCTTTAGGAGAATAAAAAACATAATTATAACAGCCACAAATATAAGGCAATGAAAAATATATTTTATGATCACATGGTTGAACACCGGAAGCTTTAGGCACCTTCATGCCTTTACCTACATGTTGATCTGGTAATGACGTCACACTGTTATGTTTATTGGCCTGCTCTCTCGGTAACTGTGGCACAACACTAGGTAATGTCTCAGGCTTGCTCTCCATATGGCCTGATCCATAACATTAATACCAGCGATGTTGCAAGCAGTCAAGTCATTTTGTGCACACTGAAGCCAGATCTTTCACACACCCTCATGCCTGGGGTATCCATGTATGTTATTGAGTTGCTGCAGGAGATGGTATTTGGCAAAACCACCTGACATGTTGAAAATATATTGCATTCAAAATACCAAACTTCTGATACAATGAAAGGGATTCGTTCGTCTAGTTTGCTGCCACACATCCACTTGATGATGAC
>NC_136514.1:65844307-65861807 GCF_053919585.1 Euprymna scolopes | reverse complement strand
CTAATACAGAGAGTGATCCGCGCTATTTTTTAAATCGTATTTCCACGTTTAATTAAAGTTTTATGTTTTTTTTTATTCAATTGCAAGGTTAAAGTACAGAATAGGTACAAAACACCCTCCCCTCCCCATGTTTAGAATGGCTTTTTAAATAATAACGTTATTATTTCAACACAGATCACTCTCTGCATGAGTACCCATTTTTCTTTTAATATTCATAAAAAGTAAAACTTTTTTTCAAAATAAATAAATAAATAAATGTTTGTAAATGTGACAATCGTTTAGTTACGGCAATGTCAGTAAATAAAAGATGTTACGTGCGGGGTGGGGTGGGGGACTAAGGGAGCGACTATTATTTTTTTCTGCTGGTCGCCATGGAACTCAACGCCCAAGGAGTACCAAAATGTAATTATTTTTTTTGTCAAATAAATAAATTTCAAGCAATTTTTACAATAAATAATAGATAGCTACTTCGTTAATTTTACTACTCGCCCCAGCATATTATAAACACCCTAACTTCCATCTGTTAAAACTGCTTTCGGAATGAACACCCCCCAATCTCCCCATATTAAGAACGGCTTTCGAGGTTTATGGAAGGGCGTGTTTTTTTTTTTAACATGAGGAGGTTAGGGTGTTTATAATACGTCGAGGCATGTCGTAAAAATGAAACAGTTTAGAAAAAAGTTAAAACAAACTTTTTTATGTAAACAAAAAAAGAAAAGAAACTAAACAATTAAAACGTAATGTTTCATGAGTGAAAAGCCTTAACATAAGTAAAGGGATTTAAAATTTAAAAATTGGTAAGTACATGAATTAATTTAAATTTTTAAAATATGGGATTTTTTTTTTTTGTGCTAATGCAGAGAGTGATCCGCGCTATTTTTTAAATCGTATTTCCGCGTTTAATTAAAGTTTTATGTTTTTATTCAATTGTAAGGTCAAAGTACAGAATAGGTACAAAACACCCTCCCTTCCCCATGATAAGAATGTCTTTTTTAATAATAACGTTATTATTTCAGCACGGATCACTGTCTGCATGAGTAACTTTTTTTTTTTTACTTATCTTGTAATTCGAGAGTAGTTGTAATGGAAGTTACCAGAAATATTATTTGGCAGTCTCGCAGAAAAAACTTCGAAAAATATTTATATTTTAATTAATATTTTTATAATACGCAATGTAAAATTATTTTAATAACATGCAAACATTCATTGACTTTACAGATAGATTTTCTGAAAATTTCGATTAAATTTGTAACGTAGAAATATGGTTTTATTCACTTTTAACGAACCATAATTACATTTTTATATATATAGATATTACATATATTTTTTCTCTATATATATATTATATATATATTATCTGTATATATATAATATATATATATTATATATATATATTATCTATATATTATCTGTATATATATATTATCTGTATATATATATATTATGTATATATTATCCATATATATATTATGTATATATATTATATTATATCTATATTATGAATATTATATATATATTATCTATATATATTATATATTATATATACATTATATATATTATATATATGTATATATTATATATATTATATATATATGTATATTATCTATACATATATTATGTATATATTATATATATATATTATCTATCTATATATATATTATCTATATATTATACATATATTATTATATATTATATATATACTATTATATATGTATATATTATATATATATTATATATATATTGTATATATATATTATATATATATTGTATATATATATATTATATATATGTATTATATATATTATATATTTATTATATATATTATATACGTAGCGTATATATATTATATTTATATATATTATGTATATATCACATATATATTTATAAATATACAATATATATATATTGTGTATATATTTATATATATATATTATGTACATAATATATATTATATATATTATATATATATATATTATGTATATATTACATATATATTATATATATATATATTATCTATCTATATATATATATAGATAGATATATTACAGATATATTGCATATATATTATATTATATATTATATATATATATATTATATTTTATATATATACAATATATATATTATACATTTACTATATATATTATGTATATATATTATATATACATTATACATATATATATTATATATTATGTATATGTTATATATAATATATATATTCTATATAGATATTATGTATATATTATATATAATATATATATTCTATATATATTATATATATGTATCATATATATATATATTATGTATATATATGATATTTATATTGTATATATATTATATATGTATCTAATATACATATTGTATATATATTATATGTATGTATCTTATATATATATTGTATACATATAATATTATGTATCTTATATATATATTGTATATATATTATATATATATTATCTGTATATATATATTATCTATCTCTATATATATTATATATATTATCTGTATGTATATATTATATATATTATCTATATATATATTATATATATATTATATATATATATTATATACATATTATATATATATTATATACATATTATATATATATTATCGATCTATATATATATATTATCTGTATATATAAATATTATATATATTATCTATATATATAGTATATATATATTATCTATATATATATTATATATAAACTATTATATATGTATATATTATATATATATTGTATATATATATTATATATTATATATATTGTATATATATATATATTATATCTATAATACATATATATATTATATATATATTATATATTATATATATAATACATATATATTATATCTATAATACATATATATTATATATATATTATATATGTATATTATATATGTAGTATTATATTTATATATATGATATATATCACATATATATATATTGTATACATAATATATATATATTGTGTATATATTTATATATATATATATTATGTACATAATATATATATTATATGTATATATTATATATATATAATATATATATAATATATTATATATATAATATATATATATTATATATATAATATATATATTATATAATATATATATTATATATATAATATATATATAATATATATATAATATATATATATTACATATATATTATATATATAATATATATATATTATATATATAATATATATATTATATATATATTATATATATTATATATATAATATATATATATTATATATATAATATATATATTATATATATATTATATATATTATATATATAATATATATATATTATATATATATTGTATATATATTATATATATATATTATATATATATTGTATATATATTATATATATATAGTATGTATATATTGTATATATATTATATATATAGTATGTATATATTGTATATATATTACACATGTATATTATATATATATATTATATTTATTACATATATATATTAAATATATAACATATATATATATTAAATATATATATTATATATATATATATTAAATACTTTATCTTAAATACTGATCTTGAGCGCGTGGTGCAATGGGAGAAGAGGTGGCTAGTTACTTTTAATGCATCTAAAACAAAGCTCTTATCTTTACATCATCAACGCTCTGATCTTCAAACCACACAATTTTATTATACTATCCCTATTTTAGTGAAAACATACTTATCAAAGTATTATTATGTAAATCTATATCAAAAACACTTGTAAACGATTTTGTTTTTAATTTTTTAATTTTTTATTTCCATACTGTGTGGACCAGGCGCATACGCAGACCCCTACAATTTTAATGAATCATCATTATGCCAGATCAAATATACCCATTCCTGTGTCTCGATACATCTTCTATCATTATATATTATCAGTTTTCTATAATAGTCAGCCATATAGGAGCCTATTTGTGACCAGACACACACACACACACACACATCCACAGACATCTTATATATATACAGTGATGATCATATTTATTGGCACGGTAAAATAAAAGTTAAATTTTGTCTAATAAATTCTAAAAAAGGGATTAAATTAAAGAAAATAACAAAGTATATTATGTATTTTTAACTGGCCTTTCCGATGCAGCAATCGGATTTTAGAAAAAATAAATAACAAAGGAACAACAAACATAATTGCAAAAAACCCTTGTTCAAAATTATTGGCACGATTTATTTAATAATCAATTGTATAGCCTTTGGCCTTGATTACCTTCCTCAGTCGCTTTTCATAGTTTACAACCAAGTTGTTGCACTCTTCAGTAGTAATTTTAGCCCACTCTTCCTGACAATAATCCTCCAATTGAATAAGATTCTTAGGCTTCCTTTGGATTACCCTCAATTTTAATGTTCTCCATAAATTTTCAATTGGATTAAGGTCTGGGCTTTGTGATGGCCACTCCAAAACATTAATATGATTGTCCTCAAGCCATTTCTTAGTCAGTTTAGCCGAATGCTTTGGGTCATTATCTTGCATGAACCACCAACGACGACCAAGTGAGAGCTCTTTAGCAGAGTCTTTCAGGTTTTCATCCAATATTTTAACATAATCTTCCTTTTTTATGCTACCTGTGACCTTAACAAGTCGCCCTGGTCCAGAGGCAGCAAAGGATCCCCAAAACATCAAACTGCCTCCACCGTGCTTCACTGTGGGTATGGTGTTCTTAGGCAGGAAAGCTTCGCCAGATTTTCTGTAAATATAAGACACTTTATTATGGCCAAATAACTCTATTTTCGTTTTGTCAGTCCATAGAACACGTTTCCAGAATGCAACATCTTTATCAATATGACGTTTTGCAAAGGCTAGCCTTGCTTTCAGGTGCATAGGCTTCAATAAGGGAGTCTTTCTCGGACGACATGCTTTTAAACCAGCTCTCTTCAAAACTCTACCAACTGTATGTCGAGATACATTCACTCCAGAGGTGCTCTGTTCATCAACAATCTCCCCAACAGAGATCCTTGGGTTTTGTTTTACTTGTCGAACAATTTTCCGTTCATCTCTTGGGGAAAGAATCCTTTTTCTCCCTCTACCCTCTAAACTCATAACGTGGCCTTGCGATTTGAACTTGTTTATTATGGCTCTAACAGTGGATTTGGGAAGGTTTAGCTTCTTTGAAATCTTATCATAGCCCTCCCCATTGGTATGGCATGCTACAACAAGCTTCCTGACGTCTTCGCTGTGTTCCTTAGTTTTAACCATGGCGATTGAAAATTATAATTTAGTCACTTATAATAGTTTAAATAAATCGCTATCTAAAAATTATCTGAAAAAAATTATTCACTGAATTAGCGTTAAACAAGCATAATATGGCTATAAAAAAGTTCAGAAAGCACGTAAACCGGAAATTGATTGATATTATACTGATACTAAAAGAAAAACAAAGCCGTGCCAATAATTTTGAACAAGGGTTTTTTGCAATTATGTTTGTTGTTCCTTTGTTATTTATTTTTTCTAAAATCCCATTGCTGCATCGGAAAGGCCAGTTAAAAATACATAATATACTTTGTTATTTTCTTTAATTTAATCCCTTTTTTAGAATTTATTAGACAAAATTTAACTTTTATTTTACCGTGCCAATAAATATGATCATCACTGTATATATATATATATATATATATATATATATATATATATATATATATATGTGTGTGTGTGTGTGTATTGTTTTTAAAATATAATTATCCACTGACACGTGTTTCCTCATTTATGACTCATCAGAGTGGCTGATTATAGCGAGATTTTAAATCAGGACCCATGGTAAGGAGTCTAAACTTTTTCTGTTATTTGTGACTTCAATTATTCACAAGAGTGTATTTTTACATAAATGCAAGTTGGGAATAATTTTCTATTTAACCAATTTGGTCCCTCTATATAGGGGGCAGCATATAAATTGTTTTTAAAATATAATTATCCACTGACACATGTTTCATTGTCTACAACTCATCAGAGTGGCTGAAAAACAAAAACGAATAACATCTAAGTAAATCACAATCTATCCGAACAGGCGTTCGAGATGGACGAGTAGTAAGAGTTTAGGCTCCTTACCATGGGGTCCCAATTTCAACTCTTGGTAGATTCAGCCACTCTGATGAGTTATACTATATATAATGTAATACATAATGGTGAGACAACAACAATTACAGATGGCAGTAATTGCAGTGGATGCAGTCAGGAAATTCAGAGTTCCTATCCCATCGCAGTTACCACCTGATGAAGGCCAGAGGAATAGTTGGCCGAAACGTCATGAAACAATAACAACACAACAAAAAGATGAGGGTAATAGTCCGCAATAAATAAATGAATAAAAAAAACTCAATGAATTCCAATTAAATAATATATATACCATTCGGTACGGACCCGACTATGGAAGATCAGATAATAAACATGAATTTATAAGACCAAAAAAATTCAACCTTGATCGCCCTTCAGGGCCCGTGGCACAGTTGATAGATACGTTGAATCTCTATGATTCCAGGTGAGAATTGCCTGTATATAGCAGTTTCAATACTACCCAAAGCCGGCCAGATGCTTACTTGACCAAAACGTGGTGAAACGACAACAACCACGGAAGGCAGAGTTCCTATCCCATCGCAGTTACCACCTGACGAAGGCCAGAGGAAAAGTTGGCTGAAACGTCGTGAAACAACTAAAAAGATGAGGTTAATAGTCCACAATAAATGAAATTAATAAAACACGATCATGTTCTTCAAATTCTATTTTCTTTAATAAATAATTTTCTACCTTACTGATTTTCCTAATTTTTGGATATAATCATCTTAAAAATATGAGGAACACGTAGATACCATTGTTTTCATGTCAAATTCAGTTTTACGATTTCCAAAATTTCGTCCTAATAGCGTAAAAGCGCCAAAAAAATCTTGTTTCAAAATTTTGTTATTTTTTATTGTAAATTGTTTTATTATTTGATTGTTTTATTATTTTATTATAAATTGTTTTATTATTTTATTGTTTTATTATTTTATTATTTTATTATAAATTGTTTTATTATTTTATTGTTTTATTATTTTATTATAAATTGTTTTATTATTTTATTGTTTTATTATTTTATTATTTTATTATAAATTGTTTTATTATTTTATTGTTTTATTATTTTATTATAAATTGTTTTATTATTTTATTGTTGGATAAACATTCAAAGTGACAAATGGAGAAAAAAAATATCTCGTTCTTTTCTTTTATATTCTTAAATCTCCTTTCCAAAAAAGCCGATTGAAAAAATCTCATTTCCAAAAAAATGGGGACGATTTTTCAGCATTTATTTTGGTTAAATAAATTTAAAAATTTTATATTATAGAAGATCTATAAAGTCTATATTTTATATGTAAAAGTTTGTTAAAAAGTTCAAATAAACTTTGTAATGTAATTGAAAAAAAAAAACACCTCGTTTTTTTATTAAAAATAAAACTAACATTGACGTTTGACTTAAAACATTGTTGGGGATGATTTTTCACAGTTCACAGAAACGACGGAGATGTCACAGTAAAACAAAGCCATATATATTATATATTTTTTTTGTAAGATAGAGCATTTACATTAATTATTGTTTTTGTTTTGTTTTTTTTTGTTTTTTTTAACCTTCTCTTTTTTATTCAGGTCCTGAACATCACCAATGTTGCTCTCAGTTTGCATCACCCATTGGTCATTTCTTGGAGCTGATCTTTTTTTTAGGACAAATGGACACCCAAAAGACATTCCAGCCATTTATAAGCTTTCAGACATTTGACATTCCTTGCACTGAGTTGTTAGCAGTTGTTGTGACTAAAGTCAGCTTGGCAGCTCTTTTTTGAAAAAAAAAAATGAATTAAAAATTTTCAATTGTTTGTAAGAAGGAAATCATTTGAAGCTTTTTCTTGTTTCAATAAGTTTTGTATTTTGTCTTCGTAAGAAGATTTATCTGCTGAAAATTGTTAACACTTTTTAATAACAAAAAACTTTCTTTAAATAAATGACACTTGATTTTCATATTTTGTACATTATTTTTATGATATTATAAACATGATTTTTCTTCTTTAAAACGATTTTTTGGAAAAAAAAATATTTTTTAATTTTCTTTATTTCTTTTCAAATGCATACATTGTGTTTTAAATTTTTTGACATTTAAAAGCATTTTTAATAGAATTTGTGGGAATAAGATTTTCTTTTTTTAAAAACAATTAAATCCGTTCACATTTTAAAGACTCTTTAAAATGCATTGCTCAAAACAATTCTAATAAAATTATATTAAAATTATTAAGTAATTAAAGAATGAATTGTATTTGACTATAAATATATTAGATGTATTTATACAATAATCCAGTTAAAACTGTTAATAGATTAAAAATATAAGTCTAAAAAATAAATTGAATTTGAAATTTTAATACAATCATTAAAAATAAATGGACTAATAAAAAAGTCAAAATTATTAGTATTTATCAAATTATTGAAATTAAGGCTTTTAAATTTAGAAAAATGAATACAAATTGCTATAGTAAAATATCTTATTTTTATTAAAAATCATTGCTTGAAGTTATATATGAGAGATGTACTTAATGGGAGAAGTGTTTTTGAACAAAAATATATTTTTTTCAAATTTAGCCTGCTTCAAATATGATCAGGTACTTTTTGTTATTGTATTTTCCTTACCACAAACACGAACTACAACAGAGACCAGGGTTTAAAGTGTGTATGAATAGAAGAAAAAGTTTCTTTCAGACTTGTTTTTGGCATAAGATAGCCATTAGTAACTCTGTATCCGCCTTAGTACAACAAGTAAATTCTATAAATGATGTCTTCTACTTTTTTTTTTTTTAAATAACTGTATTTAACTGGTGATAGTTCAATGTTTCAATGTCCGTTAATTCCATTTGTTGTATAATTTAATATAAAAATATCATAGCCGAGCCTTATAATAGCATCTATTCATGGCAATAGAAAAAAAAAAGCAAAAACCTGAAAATACAAAGGAATCTGTCTATCTTTAATTTTATTCCTGATACTTTTATTTTGGACCATCAATATAAAAACACCCTTAGAAAAAAAAAAAAGCAGTAAAAGATAAAAAAAAAAAAAAAAAGGTAACATATTGTTGAATACAATGATTTTTTGTGGTGTGAGTAACGCTTTATTAAAGATAGTTATATATACGTATACACATATGTATGCATATACAAATATGCATATATATGATAATATATATGGATGCATATATATATATAAATGTATGCATATATATAGGCATATATATATGCATATACAACAGGATGTATGTATGTATATATATATATATATATATTTGTATATATGAATATGTATACATATATATATAGGTATGTATATGTAAGCATATATGTATATATATAATGTATATATTTGCATATGTATGCATATATATGCAAATATATGTATGCACATAGGTAAATGTATATATCTATGTATGTATATATATATATGTAAATGTATATATAAGTATGCCTATGTATGTGTATGTATGTATATATGTATATATATATGGATACATATATGTATGTATATATAAGTATATATGTATATGTGTGTATGCATATATAAGTATATATATATATATGGATACATGTATGTATGTGTATATATATGGATACATGTATCTATGTGTATATATATGCATACATATATGTATGTGTATATATATATATCGATACATATATGTATGTATATATAAGTATATATGTATATGTGTGTATGCATATATAAGTATATATATATATATATATATATGGATACATGTATGTATGTGTATATATATATGGATACATATATGTATGTGTATATATATGCATACATATATGTATGTTTATATATATATGGATACATATATGTAATATGTATGTATACATATATGTGTATATATATATATATATATATATGGATACATGTATGTATGTATATATATTGTATATGTATGTATGTATATATATTTTATATATGTGAATATCTATGAATATATATATATACATGAATATATATATATATGAATATATATATATTAATAAATATATGAATATATATAAATGTATATATATGAATATATATATGAATATATATACATAAATATATATATATGAATAAATATATGAATATATATGTAAATGCATATATATAAATATAAATATATATATATATATGAATATATATAAATATAGATATACGACTACATATATATATATATATATAGGAATATATATGAATACATATATATATATATATATATGTATATATATATGAATATATATAAATATAGGTATAGGAATACATATATATATATACATATATGAATATATATATATGTATGAATATATATGAATACATATATATATGTGTACGAATATATATGAATACATATATATATCAATATATATCAATATTAATACATATATATATATGAATATATATCAATATGAATACATATATATATGAATATATATCAATATGAATATATATATAAATGTATATATATGAATATATATATATATATATGAATATATATATTTATATGAATATATATATGAATAAATATATGAATGTATGTGAATATATACATATATGTTAGTATATATATATATATATGAATATATATATATATTTATATGAATATATATATGAATAAATATATGAATGTATGTGAATATATATATATATATGTTAGTATATATATATATATATATATATGAATATATATATATGAATATATATATATGAATATATATATATATGAATATATATATATATATATATATATGAATATATATATATATATGAATATATATATATATATGAATATATATATATATGAATATATATATATGAATATATATATATATGAATATATATATATATTCATATATATATATATATATGAATATATATATATTCATATATATATATATATGAATATATATATATATGAATATATATATATATGAATATATATATATATGAATATATATATATATATGAATATATATATATATTCATATATATATATGAATATATATATATGAATATATATATATATATGAATATATATATATATGAATATATATATATATGAATATATATATATATATATATATATATATGAATATATATATATGAATATATATATATGAATATATATATATATATATATGAATATATATATATGAATATATATATATGAATATATATATATATGAATATATATATATATGAATATATATATATGAATATATATATATGAATATATGAATATATATATATATATATATGAATATATATATATATATGAATATATATATATATATATGAATATATATATATATGAATATATATATATATATGAATATATATATATATATGAATATATATATATATATATGAATATGTATATATATATGAATATAGTGTTATAATGGAATAATTCCAGGAGGAAATCCGTGTATGAGAGCTCAATGTGGTAAACAGAGCAATAACATAAAAATATAACACGGAAATTACATAATTGTCGATGCAATAATTTATTTCAACCTTATGGTATTTTCAAGCATCTAAACTAGACAATTACATTTTTGATACTGAAATAAAGAAAGAAAAAGAATCAGGCCCAGACTGTCAAAAACCAGAGGGGGTGGTAGTAGCAATCCACTTAATACATTTTATAGAGAGGGTGGGAGGGATTTTTTAAAAGAAAACAATAACAAAAAAAAACAACAAAAATTTTATGACACTTATAAACGGCAGCTCGATGTAACCACAGATACACACACACACGCAACACACACACATACACACACATGCCCCTAAATATGCACGTTCTTACACGTAAATGCCTTTACAAGCGTTTACTAATTGGGGGCGACTAATAATGCAATTTTCTGCATCTTAATCAATTAAGAAGTGAAATATTAGTGAGCTAAATTACAACGACCGCTATAATCACCAATGAAATTAATTACATAAAAATATATAAAATATTAACTACATAAGACTCAATTTTTTGAATTCATAGTAATATATTACAAATACAATATTTTAATGTATTATAAGATAATATGTATTTCTAACTAATTTTAACATGATAACATACAGATAGTTTTAAAACTTTGTATATAAAATTTTTTTATTTTATTTTTTTATTTATCTTTTAATAGACTTACTTTCCATGACTCAATTAACTCTAGGACGCGCGTTAATCTCCATTTTCTTTCCCTTCTCTTTCTCAGAGATTCTAGACTAATGAAACCATATGACAGGCAGCGGATGGTCACTCTCTCCTTTTTCTTTCTTCTTCTTTTTCCATTACGTGCTGTTTATTCTATTTCCTTCTCTCTATATCCATATATTTCTCCCTCTTCTTCCTAGGTTAGTAAACGCATGTCAAGGCATAAGAACGTGCATATTTAGGGGCGTGTGTGTGTGTGTGTGTTGCGTGTGTGTGTGTGTTGCGTGTGTGTATCTGTGGTGATATCGAGCTGCCGTTTATAAGTGTCATAAAATTTTTGTTGTTTTTTTTGTTGTTGTTTTCTTTTAAAAAAATCCCTTCCACCCTCTCTATAAAATGTATTAAGGGGATTGCTACTACCACCCCCTCTGGTTTTTTGACGGTCGAGGCCCGATTCTTTTTCTTTCTTTATTTCAGTATCAAAAATGTAATTGTCTAGTTTAGATGCTTGAAAATACCATAAGGTTGAAATAAATTATTGCATAGACAATTATGTAATTTTCCGTATTATATTTTTATATATATGAATATATATATATGAATATATATATGAATATATATATATGAATATATATATATATGAATATACATATGGATATATATATATGAATATACATATGGATATATATGAATGTATATATGAATATATATATATATATATATGTATGAATGTATATATGAATATATATGTATGAATGTATATATGAATATATATGTATGAATGTATATATGAATATATATGTATGAATGTATATATGAATATATATGTATGAATGTATATATGAATATATATATATGAATATATATATATATATATGAATATATATAAATATATGAATATATATATACATGAATATTTATGGATATATATATGAATATGTATATATATCTGTGTATATGTACGTATATACAAAGATTTTTATATGTATGAATATATATATATATGTATATATATATGTGTATGTATATATATGTATATATATGAATATGTATGTATATATATATACATATATGAATATAATATATGTATGTATATATGTGTATATACATATATGTATACATATGTATTATATATGTATATATATATATATATATATATATATATATGTATGTATGTATGTATATGTATATATATGATTGTTGAGCTGGATTAAATCTGACGATATGAAATAAAATGGAGTTGGAAGAACCTGAATACTCAAAGTTTCGCCCGATTTATGCGGGCTTCTTCAAGAGGGATGGTCATTGACGAGAGAGTCGGAGGATTGGAGCTATATATAATGATGGGGGCGAGCAGAGTGTTTTCCTTATGTAAATTAGATGTCATATATACATGTATATACATGTTATGGGAGAAAATAAATTATAGTAAACTAGTGTGGTGGATTACGTCTAAAAGTTAAAATATCGTAGAGATTAAAAAATTGCGTTTGGAAATATAGCGGTGATAGATTAAGTAAAGAAAATGACACGAGATTACGAAGGAATTTTTTTTTTTTAAATTAGAGATAAAATAGCGTAGTAACTTAAAAGATGGTGTCTAAAAATAAGAATAGCAGGTGATAAAATGGAGTCTAAAAATAGATAATGATAAAATAAAAACAGTAAATAAGTAAAATAAAAATAATAACATTAAGTGAAAGTACGAATTTTTTTTTTCTTTGTATATATATATATATATATATCTATATATATAAAAATGTAACTGTTGGTTCGTTCGGAATTGTCTAAAAAACCACTGGACGGATGGCTTCCACGTTTTGGTATAATATGTTTACTATATCCACGTGTGTTTTTATATATTTCTTTTTAATTATAACATTATACTTAATTTTTCTATGATAAATAGGTGGATTTCTTTGTACCGAGAGGCCATTTTTTTATTTAGGGACAATTATTTATTACCGCTTCCTGTCACGTGACCAGTGTTACAATTTAGCGGTTTTCCTGTTAGATCTGGAGATTTCGTTTACAATCTAACGGGAAATTCTAGAAAATCTGGAGGTATTTGGCACCCGCACATCCGCATTAGATTGCTTGAAAATACTTTAAAACATAAAATAAACTCATTCATGTAAGTAAAAAAAAGTAGCATTTATTGCCTTTGGTAACAATTATTTATTGATTATTTGTTTTGTTTTTCACCTTTTTTTCGACTAACCATTCTTAAATCTCACTATAAAATCGATTTTTCCAAGTACATTTTAGGTGGGGGGGGGACATTCCAACCTCCGAAGTTTAGTTTAAAATATGATCTAAAAGTGTAAAAAGCAAGAAACAACAGCAAAAAAAAACAAAAAACAAAAAAAAAACGGGTTTGTATTACTGTACACATAGATTCGAAAAAGTTGTCAAAAAAACAAATATATAACAAATAAATGTTATCACAGGCAAGATAAGTTACTTTTCTGCCAAACTGGATATATTTTTCGTGTTTTTATTCAATGTAACATATTTATTCAGCTCGAAAAACATACAGTGTTTACCGATGTATTCGAAAATTCAAGATGGCGTCTCACACCCTCTTTAACACCGTAAGTTTGGAAAAAGGTGTTATAAATAAAAAACTATACAAAATACTATTAAAAACCCGCCGAATATATGTCAACCTATGTCACAGTAACATGTATTGAGCGAGTTTTTAACAGTATTTTATCCGGATTTTTATTTATAACATCTTTTCCCAAACTTACCGTGTTAAAGAGAGAATCAGACTCCATCTTGAATGTTCCAATACATCGGTAAACACTGTATGCTTTTCGAGCTGAATAAACATGTTACATCGAATAAAAACACGAAAAATATATCCAGTTTGGTAGAAAAGTAACTTATCTTGCCTTTGATAACATTTATTTGTTATTTGTTTTTTGACAACTTTTTCGAATCTATATGTTTACAGTAATACAAACCCATAGTGAGAAAACACGGAACATTGTGGAGTTTTTTTTTGGGGGGGGGGATTAGCGATTTTTGAAAATTTCAGACGATAAGTTAAAAATCTAGCGATTTTCTGGGGATTTCTTTCTCCTGATCTCGCGGGGTTTTTTTTAAATCTCAGTTGACAACATTGCATCACTAAAAAAACACTACAGGCTTAATGTAAACAGAATGTGTTTACAATATCGGTAAATTTTCAATGGGTTTAATTACATGATTATTGATAATGTAACCATGTGATTGAACTTTAATTTAAATTAACCATACGTGGTCGCAAAATGAATGCCGACGCTCAAAGTGTATACACATTTTGACTCCTCCCTTTACTTAAAAATTCACCAAAAATCAGGAAATTAACGAATTTTAATGAAAATTGCAGTATTTTTCAAATAATGATCGCAGAATGTAATGAACTAATTATTTTTACTTAACTCTTAGTGAAAATGTTTTATTTTGTTTAAACAAAAAATACCTTTACTAAAGTTATGGTTTTCAGTAGTAAATAAAAAACGCAAGAATTTATTTTTGCTTTTTTTAAAGCATCGTAATTTGTAACAATAAAAAATAATTTTTACAGTAACATTATGAAAAAAAGCCCCTAAAGTCCGTATTAATGTATTCGATATAACTCGAAGAAAAATGAATTCTTGGATACTATTCAGGAAATTAAAGATTCAATTAGATTCCTTAAAAAATTAAGAAAGATTAAAATGAAGCAAAATTTAAGTTTCCGTTCCATTGTTACAACAACCGTAAAACAGTGCATACTCAGCAAGTTTTATCGTAATTTATAAGTATATTGAAACACTAAATCAACATTTTATTTATTTTTTTGCATAATTAATGATGGAAGTATTTTTCTGTTTATTTTCTTAACATCTGTTAAAAAAAAAAAATAATTTGTACATTCTCTTGAAAAAAAGAATCACACTTTTCTCTACTTTCACATGTGTTCCATTTTAACAAACTGAGCCACAGCAACGCGTGGCCGGGTACAGCTAGTATATATATATATATATATATATATCGCGTTTAACCGGTGTCTAAGTTGTTCTCTTTAATAATTATTTTTGACAGAAAGGGAGCAACGTGGAAAAAAACCTTTTCTTTGTTTAATTATATTGCTAGAATGGGAGATTATAGCCGACTCAATTAAACGTCGTGTTGATCTGTTATGTATGTGTTTAAGGAAAGTTGCTTTGTTAAAATCAAAATGGTGGTCATTCTCCATGATGTGACAAAATATGGCGTTGAGTGTATTGTTGTTTTTTACATATCTTTTGTGTTCATATATTCTTTTATTTAAATTACGTTGAGTTTCTCCTACGTATATTCTTCCACAATCAAGGCAGGGTATGGAATATATTCCGGCTTTGGTGTTAATGTTGGTATTAGTTGGTTGAGTGTATTGTTTTTTACATCTCTTTTGTGTTCATATATTCTTTTATTTAAATTACGTTGAGTTTCTCCTACGTATATTCTTCCACAATCAAGGCAGGGTATGGAATATATTCCGGCTTTGGTGTTAATGTTGGTATTAGTCATAATTTTACGTGTTGGATCCCTAATTGTTATCACCGCTATATTTCCAGACGCAATTTTTTAATCTCTACGATATTTTAACTTTTAGACGTAATCCACCACACTAGTTTACTATCATTTATTTTCTCTCATAAAATGTATATACATGTATATATGACATCTAATTTAATTAAGAAAACACGCTGCTCTCCCCCATCATTATATATAGCCCCAATCCTCCGACTCTCTCGTCAATGACCATCTCTCTTGAAGAAGCACGCATAAATCGGGTGAAACGTTGAGTATTCAGGTCCTTCATCCTCCATTTTATTTCATGTATATATGTATATATATATGTATATATATGTATATATATGTAATTATGTATATATATATATGTGTGTATATATGTGTATATATATGTATATATATGTGTGTATATATCTGTATATATATGTGTATATAAATGTATATATATATGTGTGTATATGTATATATGTGTATATATATGGATATGTATATATGTGTATATATATGGATATGTATATATGTGTATATGTATGTATATATATGTATGTGTATATATGTATGTGTATATATGTATGTGTATGTATATATATGTATGTTTATATGTATGTATATATATGTATGAGTATATATATGTATATATATATGTATATATATGTGTGTATATATATGTGTATATATTTGTATGTACATATATATATGTGTATATATGTGTATATATTTGTATGTACATATATATATGTG
>NC_136514.1:65824307-65831807 GCF_053919585.1 Euprymna scolopes | reverse complement strand
GTGCTGTAACTTTTATAACATTTGAACAAATTTATGATGACAATTTTAAAAAGAAATGTATAATAGAAAAGCTGCTTTTTTCTGTTGTGTGTGTTTTTGTTTTTGTTGTTTTTTTTTCTCTAGAAATCTTCAACCGTTTTTGGATTTTTAATGTCTGCCGTCTAAGGGAGATTAAAATGAATTGCTATCTTTTTCTTTTCATAAAAAAAAGACAATGCAACACGGTCATTGTGAGATGATCATATTAATATAGATTCAACAGTTTTTCTGTTATAGGATATGAAATGTCTTTATGAATTGCAATCATGTGCGTGTGATATCTTTTAAAGTAAGCGAGGACACTTTTGTCATAACTTTAAAAAATGATTCTTAAAACTATTTATAAGAATATATAATTTTATATGCAAATTTTTACAGGAAAAATCTTTGCGTTTGTTCTCTCAGTCGGTGGTGCTATCATTTCTATGAATTAGTTTTAAAAAAATTTTTTTTTTTAACTGGTAAAATGTAGTCATGACCAACATGTTAGTATATTTATTACTAGCTTTACCTACCTGGCGTTGTCTGGGATCTTTCATATTAGGAGTTATTTCGGCCGGACTAAGCAATTTTTTAAAAATAAATCCTAGTTATGTATTGTATGATATAACAAATGACTATTGGCTAGTCAGAAGCAAAGTTTGATTTGTCACCTTAAATGCTATTTGGGTCTGACTTTGAAAATTCAACAAGATATCTTTATATGTTAGTTAAACCATTTAAAATACAACTTCCAATGATTAGAAAATTGGAAAAATTCAGTATATTCTTACTAAACATGTTTTCTTGCTTAAAACAATTTCTACGTTATTTTTCTCATTTTATTATAATCGATTGTGTAAAGATGGTTGCTTGGTTTGGTCGGCGGTTATTTTAAAAGATGAAACATTTTAAATTTCTTTTTAACGTTCTTTTAAAATGGAAACAAAGTTTTAATGATTGTTTGGAAGAGGTGGTGCTTATGTTATCGAGAAATAACAAAGAAACTATTTGTGTCTTATCTTGTTTCAATATATTATTTTAAAAAATGAGTGTAAAATCATTGCACCTATTTCATTGATCTTATCAGACTTTCGTGGTTTATTGAACAATTGCATAAAAGAAATGATTTTTTAAAGTATTTTTTTCATATATTATTATAAGTTGATTGCATTAACAGTTTCTAGCAGCACTAAACTGTACTATTTTAATGGTATAACATTAGAAAATAATAATTTTTAATTGATTATTATTCTCTCTTTTTATGAAACCAAAATATTAGCTTCCACTTCTCTCTTTTGCAACTCATTTTGGATTCTACCATTTACTTTTTATATGTGAATATAAAAATAAATGGTAGAATCCAAATTAAATTGAAAATCTTGAAACTTTTTTTAAGTAATTTATCTAATTCTCATTAGAATGAGTTCTCATTAAAATTAATACTTGCAGGAAGAACCGACGTTTCTCAGGATTGGATGAGTATCACTGTCCTTTTTCACTATGCTCATAACACTATATTAGTTTTGTTTGTTTTTTTTCTCCTCACTCAGTTTCAGCCCCGAGTATAGTTGGAAGAACTGAATTCTTTTTCTAAACTCTCTTATACATATGGTTTAAATTCATTAAAATCAAATATATGTATTTGAAGGTTTAAATGGAGTTCTATTCCCATAGCTCACCTAGGGGGTGGTAAATATTCAGCAAATAGAATTTCACAGCACAGGAATTCAGAGATCATTACCATTCTCTTCCCTGGAAAATTAAATGCCATAACAATAGGATATTTTTGGTTTGAGGTTTGGTGGATATAACTCAATTAGGAGTGCACTTAGAGATTTAAGACCACTTCCATTGTCTTCCCATTAAATTTATACATATGAATACACTTAGTTTTTTAATACACTTTTAGTTTTTATTCGCTAGCATACACATATTAACACACACACACACACACACACACACACACATATATATATATATGTATATGTGTCTATCTGAAATTAAAACTACACCACTGCCTTAACTATGATTTTATTTTTTAATAATGTATTATTTACATCATTGAGCTAACTTGCTTTCTTTTAATACTTAATTCAAGGTATGCAACAAAATAGTGGTTCACACAGATGGCTAATTTACATATTAATTTAAAAAAATGATTTTAATTAATATTTATTGACTTTTAATTCTTTTGTTTTATTTTGATGCATATATGATTTTGTGGATACATTTAAATGAATGTGAAAATTGGACCCATTTCTCAATCTCACGCTACTTTACAAAATAGGCACTGTTTTATATGCTATTCATGTATATGCAATACAAGTCGTAATTTTTTTTCGTTTTTTTTTTTTTTTAACAAGGGGGTCATCACTTATCAAGGCCCGAGGGCTACTTAAGGATAAGTGCTAACTAATTTACGTATTGGTTTTGAAAAAAAAACAACATTTTATTAATTATTATTTGTAATTGTTTTATAATTCAATAATTGTTTTGATTCTAATATAACAAATATCTCTGTTTCGACATAATTATTTTATTTTCCAAACAGATATTTAGCATTTGTGTTCAAATGTTCTTTTCTTTGGAAAGATCGAGTTGATTTTCAGCAAGTTATCATCTATTTCTAAATTACAAGTTAAAAACTAAATTGATTTATTTCTTTACGATCACATTTAAGATACAAATAAAGTTGTATGGAAACTACCAAACTATTAATGTTATCTATGAATGAAGTTAATGATGAAATTATTATTTTAAATTGTGTTATTTTATGTTTATAAAACTAAAACTATTTTATTATGGCAGAAGATGACAAAAGAAAAATCAAATGAGAAGAAAATTGAAAAGTATAAATAAAATTTTTTAAAAACCGGAATACATGAAGAAAAAAGAAAAATTGAGACAAATAAACATGAAGAGAAACAAAATAGTAAAATTAGATAGAAAACTTTAAAACCGAGAAATAGAGGTGAGACATTAAAAAGAGAGAAAGAAAGATTAAACATTTCTCTCTTCGACACTAAAATAATTGAATGTTACTTTTTATTCTATGAATATAAAGTTTAATTTTTATATTTTTTAATATTAACAAAATAGAAATGAAATCGTACATTTTTTCTAGTGTTTTTTATCAAAATGCACAACTGCATTATTTCTCATAATTCTTTCTAAAAATAATAGAGCCGTTAAAATGTTTGTTTTTTTACTGTAATTAACTTTAATATTATTTCATTTACATAAAGAAAAAACAACAAAAATACTCTCTGGTGTACAAGAAAAATTCCACATGTAAAAACTCAAAACTGAGTTATGGTCATTTTTTCATTTTAAAGAAGTTGAATGTTGTTGTTTTTTTAATTAAAATAAATAAACTGAATTGCAAATATCAATAACTACCTCAAAATTTATCAATATAAAAGATAATCATTTTTCGATTCTTCTTTGAAAGAGGATACTGCAGTTACTTATTCGCCTCTAAGGCAATAAAAGAAAAACTATATAGTTACAGGCTCATTGTGTCACGACTCTTTACATGTTGCAGAGAGGGCCAAAATGCAACAATAACATGCTGACACAACTAAAACAAACACTGAAATAAATGAACATTCACTTAGTCTTTTTTGGTTGATTGTTATATCAATTTTTTTCGTGTTATTGATTAGTATTAAAATTTTGGGGTATTTTAACATACATTCTGTTAAGTGTTGAAATTATGAGGCAAAGTAATATTCTAGTCTTTTGACCTTGACATTGTCGATGAGGCAAATAATGAGCTTTTGTAGAAAATCTATCACTGAAATCCAATTTATTTTCATATTGTAATTCAACATGGGTTAATAAGGCATCAGCTGGGTTGTCATTTTTTTTTCATCATGACGTTCTGGTTCTTTCTGTAAAACATTTACAAAAAAATTAAGTAACCCGATGGACATTTAGCTGTATAAATAGGAAAACAAATTATATTCGTTCACCATTTTCTTTTTATATTCAGAGTAAATTAAATTTATACTTTTGTATTAAAAATAAGTGAAATTTATACTTTTGTATTAAAAATAAGTTAAATTTATACTTTTGTATTAAAAATAAGTTAAATTTATACTTTTGTATTAAAAATAAGTTAAATTTATACTTTTGTATTAAAAATAAGTTAAATTTATACTTTTGTATTAAAAATAAGTTAAATTTATACTTTTGTATTAAAAATAAATATATTAAACTTAAATCAGTAGAATATTCTATGTTTTAAATATTTTCTTCATTTTATCTTCTTGTTTTCATTTGGATTTCAAATAAAACTTGAATTTACTAGCAAATACATATATGACCAGAAAGAAAACATTATATATAAATATATATATATATATATATATATATATATATATATATATATATATATATATATATATATATATATATATATATATTGATTGATTGATTGATTTTGCGCTATGAAACAGATACTATCAAGAATTGTATAAGTCAACTCAATTAAAGGAATAAATTATAAGATGGTCAACATCATGAATTTTGGAATATACCATTTTGTCATTTATTCTCCCTCTCTCCCTCTCTCTCTCTCTCTCTCTCTATATATATATATATATATATATATATATATATATATATATATATAATAGGACAACAAGAGTATGAAATGAAGACACAAAACTATATATAGGTTGATATAGAATGGATCATTTATTGAATAATGGAATACAGGCAAACTTTCGGGAATAGAAGGTACTCTTTATTCCAGGGCATTTCGAAGCCTAATGCTTCTCAGCAGAAGAGTAGGTGCTAGGTAGCATGGGGAAGATGCGGCGTCTAGCGTAAGGTTCATTAGGGACAAAAAAGATTAAGAGGAATTATACAATGGTGGGGGAAGCTTTATTGAATTCTAAATAAATAAGGAGAAGCTTATTATATATAGTATGATATATAAGATTGCATTTGATCTTTAACATAGTATTGAGATTAAGGGGTATATGTATTATAGTTAAATAGGGGGTGTATTGTTTCTGCATGGTAATTTATTTTAACATTTTGTGGGGTGTCTATTTTCTATGGAGTGGGTAATTTTGATTGGTGCCACCTAAACGGCAAATGGCGGCTATAATATCACTTATAATTCAGGGGGGGGGGCTATGCAAGATTGTAAAACTGAAAAGTAATATGCGGCAATATATATATAAGTTTCTACTGTTATGATATAGTAAGTATGATTATAAGGTGGCGGTCGGAGATTAGGGTGGCAATGACTATGATTGCGTTTAACCTGATGCAAAAGGTTAAATATACATATCGATGTCAAAGTGGAGGAGTAAGGAAACCATTGCTACTTATGAGAGTGGTAAAAGTATACCAAATAATAGTAGGGTTATTATAATAGTAATGAAAATTATAATAATAGTAGTAATAATAAAGCTGAAAATAAAATAGAAGTAAAATTGAAGATGAAAATCAAGACAAAATTAAAGGGAAACATTAAACATGAACATTAAAGAAAATATTACGAATAATTATGATAAAAGTAAATTCAAAATTAATGTTAATAACAGTAAAAACGGAGATAATGGTAGTGGTTATGGTAGCAATGACGAGCATAATAACGGCGATGACAATAATAACAGCAATTATAATGATGATTATAATAATAATAATAATAATAATAATAATAATAAAAACAATAACTATAACAATAGTAATAGCATTAACAAAATTGCAGTAATAGTGATGATAATAATAAAGATAGTAATAACAATAATTCTACCACTGCCTCCACGATGACCACCAGTACTACCAATAAAATAATGAAAATACTGTTAATACTAATGATTAGGGATAAGAAAAAGAAAGGGATACAGAAAAGGGGGTCAGAGCAACAGGAAATGGGGTTGAGTAGTGAGAGGTAAGTGGTCCCCCGTACAAAATAAAATAAGATACAGAATGAATATATGAATATATATACATATATATATACATTTATATATGCATATATATAAACCTATATATATACATACACACATATATATATATACATACATATATATACACAAATATATACACATATATATACACATATATATCTACATATATATACACATATATATACACATATATATATACATATATATACATACATATATGATGAAAATAATGGAAATAGTATTCCGACAAAATAGAGAAAATAAAAAAGGAACAAACCGTATTATGTGTTCACCAACGTTTCGTCTTTATTTCGAGACTTCCTCTGGGTGAAATTACATATATATAGATAGATACATATATACATACATATATATACATATACACATATATATACATATATATATACATATATATATACATATATATAGATACATATATATACATATATAGATATAACTATATACACATATATATACATATATATATACGTATATACATACATATATGTACATACTTATATACATAAATATATACATGTATATATACATATATATATATATACATATATACATATATATATATAGGTATATACATACATATATGTACATAGTTATATACATACATATATACATGTATATACATATATATATATATACATATATCTTATATAGATATACACATATATATATATAAATATGATTGTTGAGCTGGATTAAATCCGACGATATGAAATCAAAGAATTTTTTTTTTTTTTTTAAATTAGAAATAATTGAATTGGGATAAAATAGCACAGTAACTTAAAAGATGGTGTCTAAAAATAAGAATAGGAGGTGATAAAATGGAGTCTAAAAATAGATAATGATAAAATACAGTAAATAAGTAAAATAAAAATAAAATTAAGTGAAATTACGAATTTTTTTTTTTTTTTTTTTTCGCGTTTAACCGGTGTCTAAGTTGTTTTCTTTAATAATTATTTTCGACAGAAAGGGAGCAACGTGAAAAAAACCTTTTCTTTGCTTAATTATATTGCTGGAATGGGAGATTATAGCTGATTAAATTAAACGTCGTGTGGATCTGTTAAAAAAAACGAAAAAAATTCTTTCGTAATCTCGTGTCATTTTATTTATTTAATCTATCACCGCTATATTTCCGAACACAATTTTTAATCTCTACGATATTTTATCTTTTAGACGTAATCCACTACACTAGTTTACTCTAATTAGTTCTTCTCTCATAAAATGTATATACATGTATATATGACATCTAATTTACATAAGGAAAACACGCTGCTCTCCCCCATCATTATATATAGCCCCAATCCTCCGACTCTCTCGTCAATGACCATCCCTCTTAAAGAAGCCCGCATAAATCGGGCGCAACGTTGAGTATCCAAGTCCTTCCACCTCCATTTTATTTCATATATAAATATATATATATATATACATATATATAAATATATATATACATACATATTCATATATACATACATATATATTCATATATATACATATAAATATACATATATATTCGTATATATATACATATATA